>NW_011342737.1:82680-120265 GCF_000735185.1 Notothenia coriiceps | reverse complement strand
TTATGTAGGGGTCGATCGCCCCTTGCAAGAGTGTTGAACCGATTGCAATGGATAACCAAGATTGTTCCAAAAAATTTCTTTGCAAAATTAGACTACAAGGTTTTTTGGAAAAATCCTACAAATAAACAAGTTTATTACAAGGATATTCCAAATTCCAATTGATTCTGTATTGCAAAATTGACGTTGTAAGTCCTCCTAGAAAACTCCTACAATAACTCCGGAAAAGTACACTATACAATTGGTTTCCACCTTGCAAAAACGGACGTTGTAAGATTCCCTGCACAAAACCTGCAATAACCCATAAATTTGTGTATATTTTCTACAAGTACTATTTTTTTCTTGTTGAAAAGTCGTGTAACTAGTTACAAAAGTCCAAATGTAAATAATATTTTCATTGTTGTAAAACCTTCGTTGTAAACCTTGTACAAAGAGTTCCTCATTAGTAAGACATATTTTTACAGAAAAGTTTCCTAACAATAACTCCGGAAAAACTCTAACTTGTCCTTCTTTCTTTTCACAAAAAAAAACTAAAATTTTTTTTTTTTTTTACAAGGAAAAATTACACTAAAATTTTCAGGTTTGGGTTTTTCCACCCTTTTACAAAACGGAAGGGTTTTGTAAGAGTTCCCCCCTTTTTTAACAAAAAAAACCAAAAACCCTTGCAACAAACCCATTGTGTTAATTTTTTTTTTTTTTCCAAAGAAAAATATTTTTTCTTTTTGGTTAAAAAGGGAAGTTTAACAAATTGTAACTATTTTTTTTATGGTTTTTTCCCTTTCCTTTGTAAAACCCTTTTTTTCCGTTTTTTTTGTAAAACCTAATTTACCAAAAAGTCCCCTCCAAATAAATAAAAAAAAATTAAATTTTTTACAAAGGAACAACTAACGCTTTATAATTTTTGTTCCCCCCAGGTACCAAGTTGGCAAGTCTAAATTAAACATCAACAAACGAAATTTTTTTTTTTTTTTTTTGTTTTCCAAAAAAACGTTAAACAAAACCTTTTTTTTCCTAACAAATTTTTTCTTTTTTTAGAAACTAACCAGTTGGTGTAAAAAAGGAAAAATTCTTTTTTTTTTTTTTTTGTTTTCGTGCATTTAAAGTTAACTTATAAAACGTAAAAACAAACGCCAGTTTCCGTCACAAGAACTCAAGGGTCGATCCTTGTTAACAAACCAAGATTTTTTTTTTTTTTTTTTTTTGTAAAGACTTCCCCTTTTTTAAAACAAATGGTTAAGGTTTAAACAAGGAATCCTTACCAAAGTAGCCTTCCTTTTTCAAAAATTAAAAAACCAAAAGGAATCTTACAATTGAAGAACTTTTTTCCAAATCCCTAAAATTTTGAAGAGATTTTTTTTTTTTTTTTTCTGTAAGAAAATTTTTTTTACAAAAACACTATTTTTGTAACAAAAAAACTTTTTGGTAATATGGGGGTTTTTTTCACCAAAAACCAACCAAATACGGTGTAAAAAAATTGCCATTTAAGAGATTAAAACCAGTAATAAACCTTTTAAGCTTATTTTGGTGGAAATTCTTTTTTTGGTTTTTTTTTCCTGGTCCTTAATAAATTCCCTTTTTTTTTTTTCTTTTTTTGCCCCCTTGGCCCTGATAGGTGAACGCGGCAGGGCGAACTTTTTTTTTTGGGGGACAATCACAACATAAACCCACAAAAAGAAAAGGATTGCCACACAAAGAGAGAAGAAAACGGACGAAAACCAATAACGAAGAAAATGGTGCCGACCCATTCGTTAGAAGGTTTTTTAGTTTTTTTTTGGGTTGTGGACGTTTGGAACGAGCAAATTCCGTGTGATACTTTTTTTTTTTTCGAAAACGGTTCGAGCGTTGAGTTAAGGGAAACGGGCCTACAAAACGCACTTGCCGAACCAACGCCAAACGGCGAGAATCGAAAAAAAAAATGGTTTCGTTAAATAAGAAAAACCCTGTTGGAAATGGAAAAAAAGTGTGAACTAAAAAACAAAACAAAAGAGGAGGGTCCTTTTTTCCCTTTTTTAGGTTTTCCGGGAAAGGTGTTTGGAGGTTCCCCCCCCTTTGGTCGGTTCCGGGGAAAGGAAAATGGGTTGGGGAACCCTTTTTTGTTTTTTGAACAAAAAAGGGTGACGGCGGTAATTTTTGGGTTTTTTTTTGGAGGTGAGGGTTCGAGGGGAAAAAAGAAATTTATTTTTTTTTTTGTTTTTTACAAATTTGAAAAAGGCTGGTCGACTTAAAGGCAACCAGGTTTTAGGGAAAATTGTACAAACAATTATCAAGTTTTTAAGGTTTTATTCAATTCAAATTTTTTTTGAATTAGTTTAGTAAGGATACCTGGTGGTCACCAGTTCCAGGTGAATGGGTCCTTTAAAAAACTTTTCAAACTTTTTTTTTTTGTTTAATGTCCTTTAATAAAATACAGAAATAACCAAAGGTTTTAATTAACACTTTTTGTTATTAAAAAATTCATTTTTTTTTACCCAAATTTGGTTATATTTTTTGTAAAAAAAACGTAATTAAAGGAAATTTCTTTTTTTTTTTGTATTTGGTATAATTAAGGAAGAGATTTTTTTTTTAATTATTGTAAGACCGGTTTTGTAATTTTTTTTTTAGATTGAAACGTTCCGACTTTTTTTTTTCTTTACAAAAAATTTCTTTTTTTGTCATCCCTTAATTACAAAAAGATTTGTTACAATTAGTTTTTTTTGTAAAAAATTTTCTTACAAAAAAATCTTTCTTTTTTTTGCAAAATAGGAATGGAAAGTCTTTTCTTTGTAAAAGAACCCCCCTTTTTTGGTTTTATTTTTTTTTTTTTTCCGAAAAAGACCGCTTTTTTTTTTTGCAAAATTTTCTTTGTTTTCAATCCCCGTAATTACAAGAAATTGTTAACAATTAGTTTTTTTTTTTTGTTAAAAAATTCTTACAAAAAAAATTTCTCTTTTTTTTGCGAATAAGGATGGAAAAGTCTTTTCTTTGTAAAGAACCCTTTTTTTGTTTTTTTTTTTATTTTTTTCGAAGAAAAACGACTTTTTTTTGCCAAAAATTTTCTTAATTCATCCGTAATTTAACAAAGAAATTTGTTTAACAAAAAGTCTTTTTTTTTTTTTTTTTGTTAAAAATTTTTCTTTTTTCCAAATTTTAAGTGGTTTTGTAAATTTTCTTTTACAAAAAAATTTCCTTTCTGCGCAAATAAAGGATGGAAAAAAGTCTTTTTCTTTTTGTAAGACCTTTTTTTCTGGCTTTGTTTTTTTTTTTTTTTTTGAAGGGCGACTTTTTTTTTTTTTTTTTTGAAAAAATTCTTAATTTTTTCGAACCCGTAAATTAACCAAGAATTTTTGGTTTAACAAAAATAAGTGGTTTTTTTTGTTAAAAAATTTCTTTTTACAAAAAAAAAATCTCTTTGCAAAATAAGCGAAAAAATGGAAAGTCCTTTTTTTTACCCTTTTGCAAGAACCCCCCTTTGGGTTTGTTTTTTTTTTTTTTTTTTTGAAAAAAGGGCGAAACTTTTTTTTTGGAAAAAGGGTTTAATTGTTTTTACTGAAACATTTTTGTAAAGAGTCCCTTTAACAAAAAATTTCCTTTTTTTTTTTTTTTTGGTTTTGTTAAAGAATTTCGACCAATAAAAAGGTTTTCGATTAAAAAGTTTTTAGGAATACCTTCCTTTAACGTAAAAAACCAAAAAACAGCTTTCCTTTTTTTTTTTTGGCCTTTTCACTAAAATTTTAAACGATTGAATGAAAGGCCCAAAAAAATCCTGGCGGCAGGTGAACACCCGTGAGATAAACAAAGACTAATTCCGTTTTTTTTGTAAAGAAAACCCTAATTTCGACGAACACCCAAAGGCGGGTGGGCTATAAAATGCAAAGGTATAGCGCCGGCTTGTTTTAGACCTAGTTCGAAAGGCAAACAATGGGGGCAAAAAAAATTTCTTCTTAAACCCAAAAAAATGCCTCCTTTTTCTCTTCTTCCCCGAAATAAAAAGACCTGCGAACGCACTTTCAGGGAATGTTTGGTTGGCCCTGTTGTTTAAGAAAAAATACATAAATTTTTTTTTTTTTTTTCTTGGTAGTTCTTTTTTCACGTAAAAACGTTTACTAATTCTAAGGGAAAAATTTTCAGATAAATAAAAACAAATTTCGAAGAATTTAACAAGAAAAGAAAAGAATAACATTTGTCGAATGTAAAAAAAACAAATAGTTTGTAAAAATGGGAAAGAAAAATACTTTTTTTTTATTTATTAACTTTTTTGTTTAACCTGCAAACAAATAAAGGTACAAATATTCAAAGCAAAAAATGACAAAAATGATTTAAATGAGTATTGGAATTTGAACAACCCGCCAAATTTCTTTGTCACGAAATCAAAAACCGGACCATTTTTTGGACCGGGTTGTAAAAAAGTAATGTTTAACAAATTTTTTTTTTAACCCCTTGGTTAATTGTACAGAAAAAATTTTTTTCAAAATGTAAACGGGAATATGCTAAATTTATAAATTCCCCTTGGTATTTTCATAAACTAACCAAGTGAAAAGTAACAAACTTAATTAATTTGTGAAAATAATTTTACATTTTTTGATCCACAATTTAACCTTTTTTTCAAAAGGTAATTAGTTTTGCAAAAAGCTGCACAGCCCCTGTTTTTTTTTTTTTTTTTTATGTAAATCTTTAAGAAATATGGGGGGGTAATTAAGGTGGAAAAAACGGGTAACCCCGGCCTAATTCCCAAAAGTTAAATTGGAAAATTTTTTTTGACCAAAAAATCCCCCTAACAAACGGTTTTAAAAAAAATTTTTAATTTTATTTTTGGAAAACCCCCCCCCCCCCCCCTTAAAAAAAATAATTTTTTTAGGGTCATTAAATGAACAGAAAAATGAAAGGGTAAAAAACCATAAATTTGGGGGGTTAACTGTGGTTTTTTTAAAAAAATAGGAAAAATTTTTTCCGAAAATGTAAATTTTTTTTTTTGTCTAAATTTTTTTTTTTTCCCCCCTTTTTAAATTAAAAAACGCCCCCTTGAATTTTTTAGAACCCCCCTCAAATTAAAAAGACCCCCCTATTTTTTTTTTGTAAAAAAAACGTTTTTAAATAAACCCCTCGCCTAATTTTTTAAATAACCCATTTTAAACCCCGAAACCCCCCCCCCCCTGTCCCCCCCGGGAACCCCTAAAAAAAAAGGAAACCCCCTGGTAAACATAAACAAAAACACCCCAGAAGTTTTTTTTAAAAAAGGGTGGAAGAACCCCAAGAAAATGGGTAAAAAAATTTTTTTTTTTTGGTTTTTTTTTGTTGGCCCCTTGGGGTGTTTTTTTTTTTTTCGGTTTTTTTTTTTTCTAATTTTTTTTTTTTTTAAGGTATTTTTTTTTTTGGTTAACAAAATGTTGTTGTTTCCAAGAATTTTTTTTTTTTTCCCCACAATTTTTTTTTTCCCAATTAATATCCCCCCTTTTAATAATTATTACTTCCCGCCCCCTCCCCTTGTGAAACAGGGTTCCCCCTTTTCCCAAGGTTTTTGGGGGGGGTGGTCAAAGAGGTGAAGTCCCCCCGGGGAGATTTACCCCAAAGGCATAATTTTTGGAAGGAAGAAAAAACCGGGGGAAAGGTTTGTTGTATGAAAAAAGGTGAAAAAAATGGCCCAAAAATAAAGGAGGGGTTAATTGTCCCAAGGTGAGGGTTGGTTAACCCCTGGCCCCCCCCCGGCCCCCCCCACCCAACATTAAATTAAAAATCGGCCCCCCCTTTCCCCCACCCCTTTGGGGCCCCAACTTTGGTCCCTGGGGGTTGGGGGGGCCCCAAAGGGGTCAAAAAACACCCCTTTTTCCCCCACCCCGTTTTCCCCCCTTAACCTCCGGGGGTGAAACCCCCAGGGAGGAAAGCCCAAAAAGAACCCCCCACCCGGAGGGGGTTGGGGGGGGGTTTAAGGGGGGGGGAAAACCCCCCCCCCGTAAGAAAAGACCCCCCTGGTTTTTTTTTTCCCGAAAAATTGGTTTTTGGGGTTAAAAAAAAGGGTTTTCTCCTCTTCTTTTCGGACCCCCCCCTTTGGGGGGGGGGTTAATTGGGTTTTTGGGTTCCCCCCCCCTTTTTTGGGGTGGGCACAAGTTAAAACCAAGGCGATACAACGGAATAAATTTTTCAATTTTTTTTTTTTTTTCCTTGAGGGGCAAACAGCGACAAAAGGACATTTTTACATAAAAACTTTTATTGTTCAAGGGAAAAGGTTAAAAAAACGAAAATAAAAAACCAAATTTCCTTTTTTGAGGAAAAAAAAGGTTTTTTTTTGGGGGGGGGCCTTTACTAGGGGGGGAAAAAAGTTTCCCTTAAACCACGATAAATGGAAAAAAATTTTTTTTTTTTAAACCCCCTAAAATTTTCGTTAAAAAAAAGGAAAAAACAAAACAAAAAACACCTTCCGGAGGCACGGAGGTGTATTACGATTGTGGTCGATGCCAATGAGTTTGGTTTGATTGTACATACTGGTGAGATCTACACGGCGGTCTTCCCCACTTGCATACGTCCCGTAAATAAAAATTACTAGGCGTGGCTCACTACCCTGTTCCTTTACGTTAACTGGGGTCGTTTTCAAGTGCAAGGCTAGGGTTTCACCCCCCCACACCACCCCCAACAGATAAAACCTGACTCTTATAAAAACTTCTTACCTTAACATCCTACATTTTTTCTTTACTCACTTTCTGAAAAGGAGTCGGCATTCAAGTTTACAAGACGGGAGTTAAGTAAGTAAATAAAACCATCCAGCTTAGACATTTACAAAAGACGGTGTGTTATTTGGTATTTTCGGAAGACTCTCCACTATCCACACACCCTATCACACACACATTCTCCCATCGAGCGCACACACGCAGAGCCGCTCACAGTTGCAGCGCCACGCGCACAGAGGCGTGTTTGATTGTGAAAGAGGAGGCACAGGCCAGATGCTGCGGCGCATTCATTAGGTGTACCACAATAGAAAACTTGGGAGCCGTTGTAGAGTTCGAGTGTTTAAGTGCGTCGGAAACGTTTGGACACTCGGAGCGTAAGCTAGAGTCCGTGTAACATAAGGTAACTGGGAATTGCGACATTTTCGACCTTGTTTCGCTGTCTCGAGCTTGGCACTTCTATTCACCATCTCAATTTGTTCGCGTCCGTGAGCACACACCCACCACAACAAACACACACACACACACCGACCACACACACACATCAACACACACAACACACACACACACCCTCACACACACACACACACACACCACACACACTCCCTCGCAGTCTGGCTCACTTACAACCCTAAGTGACTATTCGCAACTCTCTGCTTCCCCAAAATACTTCATTAGTCAGGTCGTTCTGTTATTCTCACTCGCGCACTCTCCGCCTGTACTCGCTCTCGCTCAAGAGCTGAATTCAAATTCGTCTGTACAGCACACTACTCTTACTCCGAATTTAGGCGAAACGGTAAATCAAAAGGAACCCCAAAAAGTCCTGTCTCTCGCACAGCACTCTCGCTGGCACGACCCCTCACCTCATGTTCGCGGCAACTGTTATTCGTACGATTTTAAAACAAGATTTTTGCTACGCACTCTGTACACACTCGCGCACGCTCGCGCAAGCTCTCTACGCACCACACGCCTCGCGCCTTCAAAAGAAAACCAAGGGTCTTACAAGAAGCACTTTCCTATCGCTAATTGCAAGAGATTTTGTAAGAATTTCATACAACACTACTGGAAGAACGCTTCTACAAACAATTGACTCTCGCTCACACACGCTCTAATACGGCTCCACATCAGAATTTTTGAAAACGTCGACCTGGGAAAATTAAACCAAGGTCTTACCCACAGCAAGCTCTTCCATCCCTATTGAAGAGAATTTAAGTCAAGAATTTTTACACCACTCATTGGAAAATTCTCCAAAACTAATTGTAACCAATCTTGTATACGCATACCAGATTTTGCAAAACGTCGCTGCCAGGGTCTTACAAAGAAAGGCTCTTTTGTCGCACCGTCAGCATTCATTTTCGTTTACACTCGCGTGGCAGTGGTGAAGTATTTAGAACATTGTCACCTGTTAAACGCTTAGGGCACCACAGGGCGGGGTGAAACCGTTTATCGATACAACATAAAAAAAAAAATTGCCGTGCAGGCAGAAAGCGGTGCCTCCTCGTCGTTGGAGACACTGCCGCTCTGTATCATTCTCTGCTCTGCTTACTCTCTTGTCTCTCTGATAGTGGGAATAGCATCACAACGCCTATCAGTAAATCTGAACAAACTCAATAATTCTATTTTCAATTTATACTCTAAAGCACAATAGAAGGATATACACAAACACACACACACACTACAACAGAGAGGGGGAGTAGCGACGCGACACTTCACATTTTTATATATATATGAGACTCTACATATACCAAAGGAGACACATTTTACACACACACTACACATACACACACACACACATAACACCGCGGGCAGTTGTGTGTGCTCGACCGCACATAGTCCAAAACCCGCGCGCAGCCACGCCCACCACACACACAAGTTACACAATACCATCGACCTTCTCCTATTCTCTATTTTCATACTACACTCACTACATACAGGCCCACCAAGATTTCTCACGTATCCATACTCTCATTCTACATTAGGCTCGAGAAAGGAGACAACTTCACGGCACTCACACACTCTCCGACGCATATATTTAAGGAAAACCCAGGTTTCAGCGTGGTCTAACTACGTAAATGTGAAGTTGGCCAAGGTTTTTCATGATAGAAGGGCCCACGTGGGGGCCTGCCGGGGGATCTCTACACGGTTGGGCGGGGTTGTAATTTCGTCCAATTTTGATGTAATGCCGTAAGGTATGTAGACAATCAAACTCACTTCTGTGGATTGTTCTGCCCAGGGTGTCGTGGCGTGTCGTTGGCGTCGTCCAATCAGCCCCATGCCGTCGTCCATATTATTACAATTTTACGGACGGCACTCTCATTAGAGGTGCTGGACCGGTTTGCGGTCTGTCCTTGTTCTCCTGGCGAGTGGCCGACACACACAGATAAGAGAAAGACTTTCGAGGGCGGGGAGAGTTAGAGGACGAACGCTGCTGGGGACAACATCTTGCTATGTAACTGGTTTAAAATTTTGAACCGATGGTAAAATAACTTCGCTACTGCCTTGTCCCACCCCGAACTTTTCCGGGTGGACCAAGCTTTCACCCCTTACTGTCTTTTTCACAAACTCTTGGTGCACGTAATTTCCTTGTCAAAATATATTGTGAAAGACAGTAGAGTCCCGGAGTTATTGTAGGACTTTTGTAAAAAGGCTTACACGAACCTCTTACAAGAAGGTAAACAATAGTACATTGTTAACTCCCTTGCAAAAATATTTCTTGTAGCAAATTATACCGGACAATACAAGGGGGAGATCCCAATCTCCTCTAATTATGTGGTCTTACCTTACAATTATCAATATTCATCAAAATAATATATCGTTCCACCTTGTTTTAACTTCCGTGTGTCGGGACTTGTCTTTGCTTTTTACCGGCAGCATTTGATTCTTCCTGTTTGTTTCCTCCTCGGACCCACTTCTGTTTTCTCGGACAAATGTATGTGCTTTTAGTCTATTATTTTTGATTTACCAATTGATTTGGGAGTCACAGCTTCTTCAGCCACTGCAGATTTTATTCCTTCGACATCGTGTTCCGACTTCAACATGTTGTCAGTGTGTCTCTGAGTTAGTCCTTAACATCTATCACTGTGTATATCACCATTCAAACATATTTTAAATGTTGAAAAAACCCCACACAGCTCTGTGAAATGTTGACTTTATTTAATCATTTCAGTAAAAACTAACGTTCATATTTCTCTTTTTGATTATAATACTGATGAACGTTCAAAACAAAGCACTTTGGCAACTTACCACATACGTTTTAAAATGCTTAATAAGCACCGTAAGTTTCTCCGTCATAATCGGTTGTTTCTGTGAACGGCCGACTGTTGTGTGATGGCAAATGCTGCGGCTGCAAGGCATTGTGGGGCAGCATTTTCTCCTCTCCTTTCGGTAAGGGAGGTTCAGTGGTTCCTAAGCTAAAGGAGGTTATAAAGGAAGTTTGAAACCTCCTTTCCTATCATGTAGAGAATTTGAACAGCACTTATTATTAAGATGTATGCGCTCATACATCTTAAGAAAGTTATCACCAAAAATGGTAAGAATGTTTCTAGAGAACGTTATCCTCCCTTTCAGAAGAACATTCTGGGAACCAAAATAAAACGTCACGCTGAAAACGTTTTAAGAACAGTAGGGCATAATGTTCTAATAATGTTATCAAAAACATCTTCAGAAGGTTATCAAAAACATATTAAGAAGGTTATCACCAAACATTTCCAGAATGTTTTTAAAGAACGTTATCCTACCTTTCAGAAGAAAATTCTGGGAACCAAACTAAAACCTCCCGCTGAAAACGTTTTAAGAATAGTAGGGCATAATGTTCTAACAATGTTATCAACCACATCTTAAGAAGGTTATCAAAAACATCTTAAGAAGGTCATCAAAAACATCTTAAGAAGGTTATCACCAAACATTTCAAGAATGTTTTTAAAGAACGTTATCCTACCTTTCAGAAGAACATTCTGGGAACCAAAATAAAACTTTCCGCTGAAAACATTCCTAGAACAGTGAATGGTAACATTCTCAGAATGTTTTTAGAACCAAACATTTCTAGCTGGGATCCCTATCAGTGCTTTGAGCTAAATGCTAATGCTAGCATGGCAACATGCTCACAATGACAACCATAACATGTTAAGAAAGTATACTTTACTTTATCCATGTTCAGCGGCTTAGTGAAGCAGCATGCACATATTTACCAATTAGCAATAAACACAAAGTATAGAGGAGGTTTAGAGGTATGTAATTTGCTTTCAACAATTTGAGTCATAAACAGTGTAAGATCAGTCAGAGAAGCATCAACATTATCACATTTCAACCTAAGGTGTAGATGAATGGCTATTCAAAACTTCAATCCATCCAATATTTGAGAGATTTCGCCCAAAACCACAAATGTGAACCTGTTCAGATTAGTGGTTCACAAAGGTCATGGTTAGGACCATAAATGTGTGTTCATGGAGATAATATAGTGTGGAACAAAGTGGTGACATTGCCATTCATAGAACGACGCCCGAAGCACTACTAAGAAGAACTGAGGGTGGGGGGGACATGCATCAACGGTCCAAAGTCTGATTCAAAGCAAGAACAGCACTGTTCATGCTATAACTCTTGTGAACGGATCCTGCAGGACACCAGGTGTTCATCTGTTTGTACATCACAATAATCAACATAAAGGAATTGCTCAAAGACTTCTGATAATAAATGTGTTCTTGTGACAGAGTCTTAGTGTTCGGTGTTAAATAATACAAAAAATACAATTTTGTGATTCTTTATTTTCCTGCTGTCTATCTTATATAATCTAACATCATCCTTTCAATTCAGCTAGAATGGAAGAGTTTTCTTATGATGGCTGGTCTTCTGATAAAGGCCAATTGTCATGTGAGCAGAGATAATAGAGCTCAGGAGAATAATACTTTAGGAAACCTGCAAGTGCACGTTACATATTAGACACATTATGCAAGTACTACTCCTGTTTAATAGTTTTTTACAACAATATTTCAACAATAAATCTGTAGATATGTGAGTCCAACATCAAAGTCAACTCAAATGGCTGCTTCTGCCATTATCTGCCATTTTTGGATGATAAACCGCTCTAGACATCCATGGGCTTGATACAGCTTAAAAGCAATGCTACATTTGCTAACTGGCCATGCTCAGGTAATGAGTCACACTTTCCCACAGTTGATTCAGACTACAGCTGTTATAGAAGTCCCTGTTTCACTGATCTGGCTTATGATGTGGTATCAGCAGGATGCCATTTTAACCAGCTTGTGAGATATGGAGACAGCAGCACAACCAGGTGGCTGGTGTTTCATGCTCAGGAATCTTTCATCTTTGACATGACACGATATAGTTATGGCACCTAACAGTCAGTGCTACTTAACATACTGTAAGTAGCCCATTTCCATTATTTCAACACTCCTCACTGTGGTTCCACAACAAATACAGTTTGAGGCATCTCTTGCAAACAGGCTATAGTCATGTTTCTATTTAATTTTCAAGAGAATTCTATAAAAATGATGTAAATTTTGTGCAGGTCAATTGAATAGTTTGGAGCCATTAAACTATAGCAACACATCATACATTGGCGGTATAGGCTTTATTTAAGGGATAGAGGTTACAAACTGGAAAACAAGTCACTTTGTCTATCCAACCCATCTGCAAGAAAAGAATGACGTGTCAGAAATGTGTTTAAATAGGAAAACGTTTTAATTGTTCTTTTATGTCTAGCTGCAATGTTTCACGACCGATCATAATGCACAAGCAAAACCTCAATCAGCGGGAAAAAAGTGAATTAGTCGCGTAATAAAAATTTACTAGGTCAGAACTCAAACTGTTCCATATCCAAATAAGCGCAGCAACCTGTAGAGTGACAAAAAACAGTTTATCAAACAGGGTAGAAAAGTATTAATCCACGGCTGTGAATGTGTCGAAACTTTAAAGCATGATACAGTTTGGCCAGACCACACACAATGGGACCCCCCACTACATTGGCCACTTTCAATTCATAACATTGACCATTTAATGTGGAGCTCCCACTGTGGGTTCGCGTTGGTTGTCCCAGTTTCCATCATGTCTGACAGACATGAAAGTCAGGTGGACAGCAATTTCTTCTCAATTGAGGACATTTCTGCCAAACAGGAAGAATCAATGACACTTCAAAATAGAGTACGCCTTCAGTACGTCTCAACGTAAACCGTAAACAAAAGCATTCAATTAAATCATCTGTAATGATGGATGCAATACAATGATCTTCCAATAAATAAGATATATCTTGTATAAAAAGAGAGAGTCTAGGGATAGAGTGATGGGTTGATGAGAGGTTACTTTAAAAGTCTAACCTTCAACACAGAGTAATCATGCAACATGATGTCAATAACCTGCACACTTGTGTTTACCAACCTGTCTCGTCTGTGATTGCTTTACACAAAACTACATCAGAGGGATGGAAAAGGAAAAAGAAAATCAAGTGAGTGTTTTTCTAAAGGAGCTTTATATTTCATTACCAACATGAGCAATTTTAACACACATGAATCGTTTCTTAATAGTCATTGCGTCCTATATCAATTCTTGCAAGCATTCATACATAGCCCTCAGCATTCCATACAGGAAAATGCTCTTCAATGCTTTCTGAAGCTTCCTACTGTGACCCCTCGAGCACACCGTCCACATGACAAAACACTTTCTCTGGGTCAAAAGAGCAAATCTTAAGTGAAATGTTTACAACTATACTGGATGGATGGACTGCCATATAATTATGTAGACTTTCATGTTCTTCTTTTAGGATACATTGTAGAAGTTAGTTATCAGCTGTACTTTACATTGAGCACTTTTTAGCTAATATTAGCATATAAACACGTCAAAATAAAAGGGTTGCCAGAGAAAATTTCTTAAAACTGTATAATGTATTTATATTTTATTAATTTATTTTATATTACATTTGTATAAATAAATACAATGAAAAAGGGGCTGCCAATACTTTTATACAGTCTTATCTGAGAATGTTATGCTGGTATGCCAAAGTGCCGCCTCATGTCCATGGCCAAACACTCATTAATATCTCACCAAACACAAATACGGTGATGTCTAAAGTGATGTCTTAAAAACTAAAAACATTTTTTATGGAATATTGATTAAAAGAGCTGCCACTTGTGAAGGCTGTTTTAATAAAATGATGTTCAAAAAACCTCCTAAAGTCTGTGTCGTCAACCCAGTCCAATGTAGCTTACAAGCATTATATATCAACATAATGGATGACAATGCCGGAGTGAATGTTGCTTTGCCAACCACCAACAAGTGTGAGCCATCCAAGACTCAGAAATATCTCCCACATTTGACTGCATTATTCACCATCCGCCTACATGGAGATTAGTTCTGCTCATTTATGTAGGTCATGCTATTGGATGATGAGATGGCATTTAGTGCTCATAAGCAGGCCTCGCTACATTATGAATGTTCATCGTTGGGCGCTTTACATTCTGTACCTTTCTCCACGCTGCTTGTCTTTACATTAGAGAAAACGGGATTATGTCGGGGAGGCGTATGGCGCAGTGGATAGAGCCTTGGTGTTCGGATCAGAAGGTCACAACGACTGCAGTCAGCATGTCGTTGTGTCCCTTGGCCAGACACTTCACCCCAAATTGCTCCGGTGGGGATTGGCCACAGTATTGAGTATGTAAGTTGCTTTGGATAAAAGTGTGACATGTAATGTATAGCCATATTGCCTCCAGCTACATCTGTGATACTGGTAATGATGATGCCATCGTGGCCCTCTGCCATGCACTGTCGTTAATCAAACTGAGGCACTGCTGTTCGCTCTGTGTTCCCATGGTGACAATGTGTTGTATACTTTCCCCCCCACCTTGGTGGCTACGTCCATCAAGCACCTGGTTTCCATTTTCTCCAGGTCAAGGTAATTTTTCATGAAAACATGAAACATTCAGAAACATTGTTGTGATTACAATTTAATTTAAGTGGCAGGTATCGCTTTTCTCTGTATGCTCTGATTATCATTTCAACAACATGGTTTAATACTGGGCTGAAATATGGGCTTCAGGGATGATCTCCTTCTGTAGCTTTTCATTAACAATACTTTGTTTTTCTTAATACATTTTATTTGATATAATGATGTCTCAAATAACCTTAAAAATACAAGGAAGGAATAAGAACACAAACCAGGAAATCAGATCTGAAATCTGATGTATAGATCATCAGGTAAGATATTGAACTTAAAGGCTTAAAATCTTAAAATTGAAGTACTGACATTTCTGATAAATGCGACAAACTCCTGAGCTCTCTCTTCTAACATAAAGATAAAAGCATCAAATCAGAAGAACACTTAAGAAAAGCCCCTTGTTACCTTAAATAGTATCACCTTTCTATATTCTTCAGTATGCTCATTGTTGCCTGGTTCGACATTGCACAATTTTCAGGTCAAAGACATTTTTGCAACTTTTAATTCTGTATACAATGGAGCAGCAATTTAACTTGAGAGGTTATCCAACAGCCGAGCAGGGACACTGGACAAACAAATCACAGAAGGGACAATGTGTGACGTTCAGGACCAAAACAGCATTTTTCTTCCATTGAGTACCCAATGGAAAATGGCACTGGTCAATAACGAAACAAATCATCATGCCCTTCCTCGCCAGTGCTTTCCCACGAGCGCTGTCCGTCTCTCCGCAGCCTCACACTAATCCTCCCCTGGGCCACAGCTGAACACTCGCACTCACTGAGCTTCACCCGCTGGGCAATCCTGTCACAGTGCAGTTCAACACACCCGCACCTGCTGTGCACTCAGGAAAAAACACATGCTCTTTCCCTGTGCGCTTCATAACAGCACCTTTTACCAAATGCAAATAATGTGAAATGTGCTCTATGGTGTCTAATAAAAATGTTTTGTGTACCAACCACACAGAATAATAAAAAGGTACAATTTCCATATTGGAATAGAGTGTATTTTTTTTGTGTGTGGGAATAATATATCAAATTGTATGTATATTAGAAATTGCTTTTTCAATATAGGTTTAGTCATTTATGTAAATCTGCAAGAAAAATATTACATAATATTTGCTATCTATAAATATAATGTTTTTTACCAATTCACTTAAATTTGAATACTACATTTTTTCAACTCTGATTTAAATTTGATGGGAATTATTTAAGACATTTTATATGAAAATAATGTTGATGTTAGTGTGAAGTGATCATATTTAGTCTACTGTGTAGCTTTCTTCGACTTATTCATGAGTGATGACGCATAAATATATGAATTTTGTCAATGATTTGGCTGCTTCTTTACCCAAAAGTGCCTTGTAATTCTACATTCACCACACAACACAGCCTCACTGAGGGTGGCCCATTTTTTCAACGAGGCCTTTAAAACAACCATCTTTTCATACATATACTCTGACATTTCCTGATAATATCCTTTCAACAATTTAAAATAACCAAATAATATCAAACCTGTTATTATAAGCTGCTGCTCAGGAAAAGATGTCATTAACTCAGGCAGTGTGTGAGCAAATAAATGGGTCACATTTCTAGAGCACCGGTCGAAAGGGCAATGCAGCTCTTTCTTTGTACCTTCAGCTCAAGCTCAGTTCTTAGGTTTTGGTTGTGATTAGATTTCGGAAGGCTGCTGACTTCTTAACAAAGAATCTATTTGAGCCAATAAGCAGAATAACATTATTGTTATGACTTCATCAGCGAATGTTTTCAAACTGGAACCAGCCGCTCTCTCATGCACAGACTCTGCATTGAACTCGAACAGCCTTTCACAAGCAGTCCATGGAAAAAATGACCTTGTGCCTCCATTCTTATTAATTGCTATTTCATTTTCCTTGTTATGAAACGCTGCCGTTCATATTTCAAAATCTTTCTCCTGAAAGCAAACAAAACTCATGTTGAATTCAGGTTCCTTGTAAGAGAAAAAAAGACTGCTTTTTGCTTCTTTGAGAAATCCGGTAGAGTATTGAATCACACTTTTACCAAATATCCATGCTGCCTGCTTTTAAAACCACAGAACACTAAATAACCACACTATTGATACAGTTCACATTGTTAATAGCTGAAAATGAATTAATAATTTGAGAAGTAATTAACTTTTTTGTTGAATTATAGGACACAATATCAGCGATAGATGATTCAACTGAAATGATGAGTTGAAAACATGAGAAACTGGGTTATATTAATAACATATTCATTTCGAATGATAAAAGCCTTGAATATTAGTCATCTGGTGGAAAAAGAATCACACTGACATTTGCTGAGTGTTGGCACACTTTGTTTTATTCTTCATGCCTGATTAAAGTAGGAGAAAACAGCTATTATGGATTCTTTAAAAGACCACATTCATTCAGGGTAACAGCTCATACCAATAGGAGAGCAGATTGGTGTCGTGAGTTTAAAAACTCATCAGTCGCTGTGATTGTGACTCATGATTCATTCGCCCTGCTGAAGTGTCCTTGAGCTAACCCTTAAATCACTTCCAGCTCCGCCAGAGACTCTGACCTCCCTGTAGATGGATGAAATGATTATTGCAAGCCAAGACAAATGAGAAAAGAGTTAGCTAGAGCACCCTGTGGTCTTGCTGCATCAATATCCACCGCTGTGAGACTGCTTCTCCAGGTAAGAGCGTTCGGCAGCTTAGGACGCCAAAGCTAGCTTGTTCTCGTCTTATTTGTGGTTTGATGAACAGAAAATTCATCAAATTCAGTGTAAGCGGAGGTAATATATCGACATTGTTATATGACACTAGATATCGTCTTAAATGTTCAATATGCTAATATTGTAAGTGCTGGTTTTAACAATGTGTTACAGTAAAGTGAGGTACTTTTCTGAAATGACCAAACTTTTCTATTATTTGACCTTACCGCTTATAAAAGAAATTCACATTACTGATGATTATTTATCAAGATTCTTAGATATTTTTTTCATATCGTCCAGCACTAATTGAGTGCAGAATTTTACAATTTTTTGCTTAGAAATCAGGAGATATTAAATATTATACTGCAGTAGATTAGAGGGAAAGATCCAAGTTGTTATATCGGTGGTGTGTTAACTGCATGCAGTGTCACAAGCTTTGATCAGGTTTTGCCTCATGCCACCACAGATTGTAGATGACCTACTGACCATCGAAGGAATGAGGAAGCCAGTGTGTGAGGGCTCTTTTTATTTCAGCATCAGATCTGACGTGCGTCTGGGACTTCTGCTGTGTTATGTATTCCACTCCACAGTGCAGCCAACACCCTGAACTAAATAACTGAATCACATCTAGGTCACACACACACGGGCCAGGTCCACAAACAATATATTATGAAACCCTTTTCTTCTTAACTCAAGTGAAGCCACACCCAAATCTTGAACGTGACCTTTTGTTGTGAAAGCTTTCGTTGTAAAAGCTCAAGTCATGTGAATCAGTTATATAAAGATGAAAGGGTCTCTCTCCACAAAAGAAAAGAAAAACGAGTTTGCAGCAGAACATGTAGCACTCAATCACATGACATTTAGTGAAACTAATTCATGTAGGGATCTTCACTCCTCAAAAGTCAGCTGAATACATTTTGATTATTAGAGATAATAGTGTAGTACTGCAGCATCTTTCTTGCGACCAAAATAAGTTTAAGAGCCCTAAGAAGGGACCTTGTTTTTTGCTAAATGTCTTTATCATGCCCCGGTGGTTCGGAGCCCGGAGCTACGGAGGACAATGACTGTGTGCTTTGGAGCGAAAGATCAGCGGCAGCAGCGAGGACGATGACGTCTTTAACCTCAGTTATATAACTGGAGCTGAACATTTTGTCTGTCATAGTTACAAGGTTAGAGATGTTGACATGAATACCACTTACATTTTAATATGTACCTAAAGGAATGTGAGGCTTCAATCCAAAACCTTTTAGACATTCAGATTAGCTAAACATGCCTCTGGTATGTCAAGTATGGAATAACTTTAACATGGATGAAAAAAGTGCAATATTGGTTATATCTCACACAGGCTCCGCCCTCTACTGGACTTTATAACCGTAGCCGGCCCCCTGGGGCGGGCCTACCTGAATGCGCGCGCAAGCCCACCGTATATAAGGCGGCCTCGCCTCCTGACTGTCATCCTTTTCTCTTCAGCGAGCAAGGAAACAATTGAGTGCTAAGACGAGAAAAGACAAAAGGAAGTTTGAATCATGGGGCCCTCCACATCCCGGGACAGGAGAACAGGGGGGCCGACCTCATGTCAAGAGGCAGGCCCCTGCCAGGCGAGTGGGTGCTTCACCCGGAGGTGGTAAAGCAGATCTGGGCCCAGTTCGGGAGAGCGGAGGTGGACCTGTTCGCCAACCGGCGCAACAGCCACTGTACCCTGTGGTTTTCCATGGCTCGGCGGGACGATCCGCCCTTGGGGGTGGACACGTTTGCACACGAGCCATGGGCAAGAAAGCTGCTCTACGCCTTCCAACCGGTACGCCTCATTCTCCCCCCTGGGGAGGGTGAGACAAGAACATCTGTAAGTCATCCTAGTGGCCCCAGATTGCCGCTTGGCGCCGTGGTTCGCAGTGGTGACACAGATGATGGTGGGCCAGCCCTGGGCGATTCGTCAGTTCTGGGGGGCGATGTCTCAGGAGGCAGGTGCAATCGGGGCGTTACCCACTCTGGGCCAACCTCTCCAGGCTTGGCTCCTGAGAGGGACAGGCTGAGACAGGGGGGACTGTCTGACAAGGTTATTCAGGCTATCAAGGCAGCAACAGCAGGATCCACCACAGCAGGTTACAGTCCAAAGTGGTTGGCATTCCAGCGATGGTGTGAAGAGGGGAGTCTAGAGCCCCTATCGTGTACGTTGGGCTCTATTCTGTCCTACTTGCAGTTACTGGTGGACAGGGGGCTGGCTCATTCCACAATTAAAGTGTATGCAGCAGCCATCTCATCCTGCCATGAGGGATTTGGCAGCAGCCTTCAGTTAGCCGCTTATGTCACGGTTTTTGCAGGGGTCAGGAGGCAGCACCAAGTAGAGCCCGCCTCTGCCCCGCAGTGGGACCTGCCGTTGGTGCTCGAGGCTCTGGTCACAGAACCATTTGAGCCTCTGGAGCTCTCCTCCCTGAAAGCACTGTCATGGAAGACAGCGTTGCTACTTGCCTTAACTTCAGCCAAGAGAGTGTCGGAGCTGACCGCTCTGTCGGTGCACCCAAGTTGCTTAGTGATCCGGGGTGACACTCAGACCGAACCCCTCCTTTGTTCCCAAGAATCTAATGCATCCATGCACACCCTACACGGGGTATGGCTGTGTCAACAGCCTTATTTAATGGAGTGAGTGTGGAGGACATTGCGGTGCAGTGGCTGTTAACCAAAAGCCGGTCAGGGGCAGTGTGGTGACTCGATGTTGTTGGATGACAGGGCGTTTAGGCATCAGGGATCCATCCACTGTACCCATAGAGTCCAGTAGAGGGCGGAGCCTGTGTGAGATATAACGGTGGGTTACGTATTGTAATAAGTTATATAAGCACAGGTGGAGCCCTCTACTCGGGGCCCTGTCTGTCCTATGCTGCTCGCTGAAGAGAAGTGTAGGATGACAGTCAGGAGGCGAGGCCGCCTTATGGTGGGCTTGCGCGCGCACTCAGGCGCATTCAGGTAGGCCCGCCCCAGGGGGGCGGCTACGGTTATAGATATCTCAGTTAATGAATGCTCGCATAGTATAGTTGAGAGGTAGTACCCATAGAGTCCAGTAGAGGGCTCCGCCTGTGCTTATATAACTAGGGTTACAATACTTAACCCACCGTTTCACATTGAGGTATGTGAAAGACACTTGAATATATATCTCTAAAAATACTGGAATAAGCCACTATATAAATGTTGCTATTCCAAAAGGAACATACTGTTATAGCAAATTATAGAAAACAACAACACACCCATATAGACTATATGTACCAAACAGAAAGCAAGTCCAAAGGCATCCAAGGACAAGTAGTTTTCCTATAACATTGAATTAACCTTTGCACCATGATTTCAAAGGTTTGAAATAGTTTCATAAAAATAAATCCAAGATTAATTTATCAGACTTCCCTTAAGACAATATTAGCTGCGTCTTGAGCTTCAGATAAAGCATTTTGTTAGTATTTCTAAAAGAAAAATATACACTGACGTAAATGTGAGTAGGTAAAATGTATGTAAATACAATGTAAATGCTAAAAATAGGCTGCTCATACTAGCAAAAATGTTTAAAGTAAGTAGGGCTTAGTAATTTGCAGCCTTTAACATAACTCAACCTGTTGTCATATCTGTCTCTAGTTCATGTGTTTCAGATAAATCATCATGGGCTGAACATTCAACATTCATTCTGTGTGGAGCGCCACTCTGGGTCCTTAAAGAGACAGAGGGTGGAAATGGTCTCTTTGCCTTTGCACAGACTTATCCCATTTGTGCATGCCCAGTCACACTAAGCAGCTCGAGCAATATTCAGACTAGTGTTCAGTTTAAGCTTGCAGGACATGGCCCAGTAACCTACTTTCCCCACAACATGCTCCGTAACATCAGAGAGCAGGCTGTGTCATCAGTTAACTAACATTCACCACAGCAGAGATTCAGCAAACACGACTTAAAACACTGTCACAGCACTGCTGACGCAAAGAAGCAGAATACCAAGCACAGTTATTTCTCAGAGAAGAAAATGCCCATAAGGCCTCTAGCTCATTTTAATCTTAAATGGTAAATACAATATTGCTGGCATACTAACAGGCATTCAAGAAAATGAAACGCGAAAAAGGGACAAAGAGGGAGTAAATGGAAGAGAAAAGGAAAAGGGAAGACATTTTCAGAGATAATGAAGCTAATTGTGAAAAAGATTTTCATAATTGTCAAATGCTAATGGTTAATTAGTCACAATTACCACATAATAGATCATAATTGTTTTTAAAAAATTCTTAAAATTGTAAGTTAAATTATTTTGAGACAAACTTGCAGCTCATATTATGAGTGAGCTTCACATAAATGTTATATACTAAATCTTGTTTATGAAACATAATCCGAATTTAATGAAAATGTATATGATTGCCAGTTGCAAAAACATTAAGCACTTTTAAATTCAAACAATGTTTACTTGTTTGTTTTTTTAATGTAAAATCATTATTATTATTATTATTATTATAATATACATCCCAAAACATGAGTTTGGCTAAAGATAATAACTTACTCAACTCCAAATGGAAGAAACTAGTAAATGAAATGTATGGAATTGAGAAAACAACTATGAGAATTAGAAACAAAGTTCATATTTTTGATGAAATTATTAATATTAATAATATATCCATTATTATGTTTTTTTTTTCTCAATTAATTTTATTATTATTTAATTTTTTTCCTGATTTGTCGATTGCTACGTAGGTCATTTATGTATCTATCTGTGTTTATTTGGTTATATGCTTTGTAAATAATTTCTTGAAATGCTCATAAAAATTAAAAAAAGGTATCTTATTTTATTGTTATTCTAGTACACTGGTGTTAGTATTACTTCTCATACACGTTATTTGTATAACTCTATTGGTTCATTTTCTATTGTCTTTGCAATTTACTTTTCTTTTTTAATTTATTTATTTGACTTAATTTATCTTACTTTATTGAAATTCTATTGGGCACTGGTTTAGTATTACTTCTTTTAATCTTAAGTATTCCTCTGTTGTTTATTTTTCATATGCAGTTTTATTTTTTCAGCAATCTCTGCCACAATATTTTTCATCATCTTATCATGAGGAGGGTATTATTTTCCAAAGTGAACAGATACAATGAGTGAGAGAGTAGTCAGTACAAGGCAGCCAAAGTACAGAAGGATAAAGATCATGATTGACTCTTGCCCTCTGTTTCCATAGTGGCAGGCGTGTACCGATATAGAATACACTATGTAATCTAGCTCTCAATGTTAGATCGGATTTAGTGATGGGAATAAAAAAAACGGCTGAAGGCATGAGTCACGAGGCTGGCCCAAATGTTTAGCAGCATGAGGTAAAAAGGGAGCATATGGGGCATACACCTCAGTTCAGCCAGTCATGGAACAGCCCATCCTGTCAGCACACATCCTCCTCATCACTATTCATGAATCATGCAAGGCCCAGCTCTGCACAGCATCCTCAGCGTGGGTATATGAAGACGCAGAACAATCTTTTGGACATCATTTGCACAATGGCTCCTTTCAACTACAAACGTTAGCTTTGTTTTTGTCACATTATTATGTTGCTCGCTCAACAAAGTGACCCAGTTGCCATTGACTTGGATTTAAACAGGAATCCTGTGACATCAAACTCCTCCTTGGTGCTTTTCAATCTCATATTCCAGCCTTTTTGCTCTTCATACAGATGAAGATGCTACCCTTTCAGATGCATGATACTGCCATTTAGGCTTACATTTTATTCTCCAAAAGTCATGTGTGATCATTGTTCAGATGTAATAGTGTGCACCAAACCAAGAGCTGGTGTACAGGTAGCTAGTTTGTCAACACAATACAAATGTTCATTAGTCATAGACAGCATTACATTCACAGGATCCCTTCACACAGCACCAGATAATTAATAATACTTACAATAACATTAATATTGAAAAAATAATAATATATAGTAGATAGATAGATATTTATTAATCCCAAATTGGTCAATTCTTTAATATATATAATTATAAAGCACTTTGGCTAAAACATGAGAAAACCCTCATTCTCCATTAATTAGCTTGTGTTAAACAAAAGTTAATATCAACTAGGCTACTAATGAAAAAATAAGTAGTTTTAAGTATTGAAAAGCAAATTCAGCTAAGTTAAGACTTGTAGAAAGTGACAAATACAAGCCTGTTTTTCCTTCACATACGTTAAGGAGTTTAATATCAGATATCAAGAAAATCAGATTTGTAATAAGCGTGGCAACTTTATAAGTAGCCAAAACACCGACACTGTGCACCGGTTTGTTGTTAGCACGTATAGCTTCCACACCAAGATGGTAACTTACCTTATGTGGGAAATAACAGTCAGCGAGTCCAAACGGAGATATGTGTGGAAACCATAGTAAACGGGTCTTTAACCGACTAAGAACCGCGACGTAATTTATCCCAAAAAGTTGCCCAGAGATCAAGTCCGACCGGTACTGGGGACACACAGAGACCCTGACCCCTCACTCTTTAAACTCTCATTAGGAAACAACGAGTCCTGTCCGCACGCACAGATGAAGGCTGAATGAAGAGTTTCTCTGCAGCCAGAGTTGGACCACACTCAATCCCGCCCACTGTACTATAGCCTACTAGTTATGTGATTGTGTGTCTGCGTTTCTTGTGGTTTGTATTTAAAAGATACCCAATTAAAATGAATTTATTCAAACTGCCTGATCATGCACAACAGGTTGTATAAAACACTGAATAAATGTCACCGGTATTCCATATATGTAGATTACACTAATATGCTGTGATTGGTGTGAATCATACCTTCTGCTCTCTGAGGCATGCTTTCAAACCCTATGTTTCGAACGCTATTAGCTGATCATCACATGTTATTTACATGAGCATGGGCTGAGTTCTGAAATTGTTAAGACAAATGCAGTGGTGAACTGTCAGTCCCACAGGTTTCAGATGATCCAACAGATGCTGCAGCGCCACCCTTATGTCAATCAGTGCAGTTCAGATCCTCAACATGTATAATATGCTGCATAAAGTTGAAAGCCCTTCATTCAAAAATGTTCCTGAAAAATAAATGTCAGCAAAATGTGCTTAGTTTTGGCATATTATTTAGAAAGTAAGTGTTGTAAGGGGTCGAGGTGGATCTAAATGTTAGGTTGAGTATGTTTAGTAGATGAATCTACAATACTGATACATATTTTATATACACAAAGATATTGTAGGAAGTGACTGTTATTTTGTATATATTGATTGTTGTGTTTTTATCTTAATGTGTGCATATGTATAAATGTGTCTGTTGATTGTGTATATAGGCTATAGAATATACATATTTTTATATATATTTGGATTTTTGGGAAACGGTATTTCGATCGATCAGTCTGTACCATAGACTGGTCTGTACACACAAACTAAAAGATTGACAATAAAATTGACTTTGACTTTTTTTTTTAAAATAACTGAATATGTTTTGTAGATGCACATTTTAGAAAAAGATAATTGTTTATTGCCACCTATGTTCACAGATAATGGTATTTCCTGTGCTGTATGGGTGCTTAGACAGGAAACAAACATTGAAAATATATTTTTATTTTAAAACTTGGATAAAAATACTGAAAAGTTGTGAATTTACAAAGTATGTCCTTGGTCAATAGAACCCCTTTTTGTTTATTGGCCCCGTCGTAATATCTAAGGATGAATACAATTTAACAAAAGAAAAGAGAATCAGAGATAACCATTTCAAATTCATAAATGTACTGTGCATATTTATTAACACCATGATAAATACATATCTTAAACCTTTGGCTACACAACATTTTTATTTTATTTAAACTGGACACCTATAAAATATTTTCATATTGGTATGCAAACTTATTCAATGTTTCCTCACTCTAATTTCAAAAACAAAAACATTGTAATGTGTATTTTTTTTACCGTGTAATACAGGAAAATAATTGTATCCAAACATAATTTATGTTGTACTGATAATAATTATTATTAATGTTCAACCTGTAAAGAAAACAAACACCGATAATGCACTGTTTCACTGGAGGGCGCTGACACAAAGCACCAGGTGGTCAGGGAACAACTTGAGAGAGGAGGCCATTCACGAGCCTGTTTTAGCTACACGCAACTAGCTACTGTTAGCTAGCCGGCGGCTAACGAGCAAGCTAAAACATCAGTTTGTCTTAATGTCGCCTGTCCTACCAAGCGATGGCAGGAGAACAGTATTCACAAACCGAAGCTGGTGAGTGCTGAGCGGCCATTTGGTCTGCGAGTAAAGATTTTGCATTCACATAGTTTACAGTTGTTTGTCAGCTAGCGCGCTAAGTACCCGAGTTCAACCTAACGTTAGCTCGGCTCAATAGCAACATTAGGTAGCACCATGCTAACAACACCTCTCTTTCTTTGCAGAACTTTATTACCTCATTGCCAGGTTTCTGCTGTCTGGACCTTGCAAAAAAGCAGCAAAGGTAACAACCTAAAATAAGCACAATATTAACTCATACTGCTTATAAATCGTCTAAATAACTAGCTGTTGCTAGCAGCTAACGCTAACGGTGTGTGTTTGTTGTTAGGTTCTGATCGAGGAGCTGGAGGAGTATGAGGTAAGTTCAGCTGGTCCTTTCTGTTTTTATTCTCGTGCGTGTTTCCGTAATGATGCCTATCTGTTCGCTTTTGTGGAAACTTTTCAGTAATTTTTGGCCGGTATCATATAAAATAGCTTGTTGCCGAGCCGGGACGGTACTAGCCGTTGTGTGTCAATCTAACGCGCTGTTTTTAAAAAACTTTAGTTAATACCTGAACGATGGAGTTGGCACGGGGAGAAATACAAACGGACCTTTCAAGACTGGGTGAGTGTGAATTTTCACAATTAACTTTTTTAATCAAATGAGGAGTGTAACATCGAATTTAATCACCAATTGACTCGAAGCAGATGTGTATATTTATTTAGAATAACTACACAGAAAAGACGCGGTTGTCATTGGTTTATGTTTATTATTACACATTTTAACATTTATATAAGCATAGGCCCGTCGGTGAATAACTATATATAGGCTTAGCTATTGTGCGGGCTAGTAGGAGGGACACAGAAGCTCACAGCCAATCAAAAGAGTCTCTGACGAATCTTCTGGTTCGCTCGCACTGGCAACTGTGCTTTCATTGGCTACTACAGAAGATTGACAGCTCTGTGGATCTGGCTCAGCAAATCACAACCCGCCCTCGTCTCCATTCTCCTCCTCTTTCTTTACTTCTCCCTCGTTTTTATCAGTCCTGATTGTTAATCGACTACATTCCATTAGGAAACATTGCTAGACATTATGAGCAAGTATAAGTAGAAAGAGACTTAAGTGTTTTTTAAATTGTATCAACATCAAATCGGGCTGATTAAATGATTGTGGCGCTGTCACATATTTCAACCACAGATATGTAATGTATATATTATAATATTTTTGGTTTGTTATTGAATGCTTATAATTGAGTTGTTTTATGACTTTGTAATAGCTGTCTCTCACTCCTGCAGGTGACTTTAAACCAGCACATTCCTGCAGACTATCTGCTCCATGTTTGTCGGCGGATAGGTCCGCTTATAGAGAAGGAGATCCCACCTAGTGTTCCTGGAGTCCAAACACTTCTTGGACTTGGAAAACAGTCCTTGCTTCGTACCACCAAAAGTGGGTATTTCACTCATATCTGTATTTTTTTCTGTATTTACGGAAAGTCCAATACTGTTTTTATATAGATTTATTGTTTGTGTGGTTTGTTGCAAAAGTATCTGTATCAGTATCACACTTTCCTCAATATGTTTTTGTTCTCTAACCGTGTAATTAGGTTGCAGCCACAAAGTATGCAGTGGCTCAGCTGTCGCCGCACTGCACCGAGGACGTCCACCAGAACCTCCAGTCAGCATTGGCAACCCTCCCAATGTTGGTGTGTGAAACTTGTACTTTTTAATGCCCCGAGACCTAGTGAATGATGTCATCTTATTCTTTAGCAGTGTGTGTTTCGCCCTTTTAATCATTGCTGTTTGTTTTCGTATGCAGTATCCATCATGGGCGCTCGCCAGGCCACAGGCAGAGCTCGTTTCAGCCAGGCCGTTCCGTCTTCCTCCTACCAACACATGAAGATACACAAACGTATCCTTGGCCACCTGTCTTCAGTCTACTGTGTAGCCTTTGACCGCACCGGCCGTCGGATATTTACGGTGAGTGTTGATTTCAGGCTCAGATGATTATTGCAAAAAAAACTACACATGTGACCCGCTCTATCGAAATCAGTCGGAAGTCGCAACGGCTCATTTCAAAATAAACGTGGATTTGCATAAAAAACTATTTTTTCGGGGTTCGGGTGTTTTGTTTGATTTTAAACAAACAAAGTCTTGGCTTTCAGAATATGAAACTTTTATTTCCAAACTCACACGATAAATACATTCTTTAAGCTTGTAAAGGGAAGATGACAGGCAATCTGCTCTTCCGCAGCGCCGCTCCCCCTCCCTCCGGCTGACATTATGAATGTAAGCGTAGAGAAATCATAAATAACACGGCAGGGTCCGTTACAGTTTGTTTTCATCTGATTTCAATTCAAACAAAGTCTTGGCTTTCAGAATATTAAACTTGTTTCGGCAAATTCAGATGATAAATACAACTTTGAAGCTTGTAACGGCATAATTACAAGCGGAGAACGGAGTAACTTAACGTCACAGCAGGCATAACAACAGCCGGTGTATCTCGTGAGGGTTTCCCCCGGGAAACAAACGCAATACACACACGCAAAATTACACAAACACACACACACGTATACACACACACACACACTCGCGAGCTTCTCCCAGACCAGCAATCCAAACGAAAATATCTTCCCTCCGTAGTATTTTGATCATTTGCTCCGCTAATAATCAATCAGATCGATGGATTCCAGAGAAGAGAAAACTTTGAAGGCCTTTTTCTCAAAATGATGACTCGGTGACAGTCATTATATAATGTGACATATTTCGCTTAATATTTGGAGTACAAAAACAATCCTGATATCATTAGAAAGCTAGGAATATCCTCTTTCCAGCAGTTTATACAACTCAAAATGTGTCTTCGGGTCAATGCGACTGATTTCGATAGAGCAGGTCACATATATAGTATCTCACTAGTTGTGTTATCATCTGTTTTATGACATTTTTGCAAACCATTCTAGCAATAAGTAAAAAAAAAAAAAATAGATTAGATATGGCATCTCTCTAACACCAGGGTTGAAGTGAGTAATTAAAAAATGCAGATCATATCCATATGGGATGTTCTAATCAGACAAACTTTAACGGGACAGTGTGCCTGCTTACATTTACAGGTTTTCTTTCGCATACTTAAATAGGGTCAACAATTAGCCAACGAAAGGATGATTGCAACCGCAAAATATTTTCTTTGAAATAAATCAATATTTGACCAATTAAAGCAAGAACTCTGGGGGACGTTTCTGTGTCACTCAGCAGTGGCGGCTCCAGAGTATTTTTGTTGGGTAATCTATGGTAGGGCTAACCCATACATTGGTGGGGCTCAAGTCAGTATTTGCAATGTAATTACATACACGCTCCCCTTGAAAGTGAAACGCCACGTGTGAGGTTTAGATTATTTCCCTGTCTCAATCCAAATTGAACTGTATGAAATAAAAAGGCACATTTGTCTTGTAGTAAATAAAAAGGGCGACCTGGAGCCAATCCTGCAATTTCCCCACAAGTGAAAAAGTTGGCATGCTGAAAACCCAACCCCTGCAGGGGGGTCTGGGGGGATTCTCCCCCAGGAGATTTTTTGAAATACTAACATAAAATACACATTCTGGTACTCTCTTGAAGAAAAAAAAAAACCTATTACTACACAACATATTTAAAAAAAAAATGAATGCCATTTTAGTTTTTTGTTACTTTGTTCTGAAAGCTGAACCTGCTGCTCCTCACAGAGAGAAGAAGAAGAAGGAGGCTGTGTGAATTACTTTACATTGTGGATAAGGGTGTTCTGTGTGTCAAAATTAAAGACAGCCCACACACCTATCAATCATCAAACCGTGGGGTCTTATTTCAAAAAAATAATGGAGGTATAAACAGTAGTTCTACTGCAAAATTATTCTCCGTCGGGACTTCCTGCAACAAAACCGCGCCGTTATCGTGATTCTGATTGGCCAGAAGACATTAGCAAAGATGTTTTGTTGAGAAGACGATCCCTACGTGACAAGTTTTCAAAACCTTTTCTAGTCTTCGGCATTTCCAGACAAGCGGCTACTGAAATCAATCTTACTAGCTGCTGTCTGTGCAATTTACTCGGCGCGAGTTGGCAGACTTTTTTTTGTTGTTGTTGATCTTAGTAGTGCTCCAGAAGTTGCTTATAAAGTCACCATATAAGCTCTGCAACAACATCGTGACTTAAACTTAGCAAACTACTATGACATTTATAAAGAAATACAATTGTTATAATATACTGTGTACATGGTAGGGTTATAAACTTGTTTCAACTTTTGACTGCTACAAAAATATATTTTATTCACGTGAAAAGAGTCGTTGAGTTGACATAAATGAGGCTCACAATAACTTACAATTAGCTTTTTTGTTGACATTATGATAACACTCTTTGGTTGAAAACTGTCCTTATATTTTGCAAATGTCCCATGCGTTTTAGGGTTCTGATGACTGCCTGGTTAAAATCTGGGCCACAGATGACGGCCGCCTCTTGTCCACGCTCCGCGGCCACTCGGCAGAGATCTGTGACATGGCCGTCAACCATGAGAACACCTTCATCGCCTCAGCCAGCTGTGACAAAACCATCAGAGTGTGGTGCCTGCGTACCTGCGCACCCATCACGGTTCTGCAGGCCCACGCTGCCTCCATCACATCTATACAGGTAGGACTGATGCATTTTTAATTGCTGAAATAGGGTTGAAACATATCAACAATGTTTTTTGTTGCATCCAAAGATTCTATCAGTTCGATTTTCTGCACTTGTTCTGTACTCCATTGCCACTGTATTTGGTCCCTTCTTGCCTGTTAATAACTAACACTGACTTTCTATCCCCAAGTTTTGTCCTGCCATCAAAGGGACAACGCGGTACCTGGCCTCCACCGGTGCAGACGGCATGGTGTGTTTCTGGAAGTGGCACTCGCTCAGCATGAAATTCCAGTAAGTGTTTGATATATCTTTCACTTACTTTTTTTTTAGCTCTGCTGTTTCTTGCCGTGGAAAAAAATACCTCTATTTCATGGGAATAACAGCTTTTGTCTTTGTTCTCTTTTCTTAGGGATCAACCAGTCAAGTTTGTTGAGCGTTCACGTCCAGGAGCACAGGTCTCCACTTCCTCTTTCAGCAGTGGTAAGTGTGTTTCCCTGCCTGGTGACATTACGTGTCCAAGATGTATTTCCCTAATCTGCTGTGATAAACAAAGCAACATCTGACAAAAATCCACCTAACTTTTTACCTACTTTTTATTTGTAAGCAAGTTAATCCAACTATTTGGTGTTTTTGAACTCTTTTATAGCAGTTAGTAGCATTAGCTTATTTTAAGAAATGAACAGAGACTCTCAGTTGTGGTGGTGGCAAAGTCCATAGGGGCTTGGCTTGGCAACTGGAAGGTCACCAGTTCAAGTCCCGGTAAGACCAAGTGCTACCGAGGTGTCCCTGAGCAAGGCACCGTTCCCTACACTGCTCCCCGGGCGCCGTTCATAATGGCAGCCCACTGCTCCTAACACTAGGATGGGTCAAATGCAGAGAAACCATTTCATTACATAGTACCTGTACTGTGTAATGACAATAACAGTGCAGAAAAAAAAGTTGAAAGTGTCCTTTTTAGTGACACAATAACTGCTAAGAAACAAGTCATAATCAGGCAGTATATATGATCAGAATTAGAATCAGAAACAGGTTTATTACCAGGTAGGTTGACACGTACGAGGAATTTGACTTGGTGCTGTGGTGCATACATAAAAGTAAAACAACAATTAAACGCAATTAGAAAACTATTTTAAGAAAACCATAATAACATAAAAAGAAAAATATAGCAGTATTTACATTGAATTGGAATAGAATATGTGCAGTAATAAAAAAACAGATATTGTATACATTGTGTGCTTATAAGGAATTAATTGATGTATTTGGATCATTGTAAAATTTCACAAACTCAAGATTCTATGTTTGAACGATGATAAATGTTTTTTCTAAGATACAAACATAATAAATAGAATATGGATATAAGGATATTTATTGTACACTGATTGTGTTCTTAACAGGTGGTATGTTCATGGCAACCGGTGGCACTGATCATCTGATCAGAGTCTACTACCTTGGTGGGGAAACTCCTGTGAAGGTCTCTGAGATGGATGCGCACACGGTAAGAAACCAAACACAGCAGCTGCATTATTTTTGGTCTTCTCTATTTAACTTAATTCTAACAAGATCTATCTGTAACCCAACCACATGTCTTCTTTTCCTGTTTTAGGATAAAGTTGTAGTCGTCCAATTTAGCAATAACAGCGACAGGTGAGTGTGTTTGCTGAGATCATATTTCTCAAACAGTTTTTTGTAGGGATTTCAAGCCTCTGACAGTGTTTATGTGTCCAGTCTAAGGTTTGTGAGCGGCAGTCGTGACGGTACAGCCAAGATCTGGCATTACCAGCAACAGGAGTGGAAGAGTGTCACTTTAGACATTAGTGCCAGGCTCCCCGGGTAAGAAAGGGATCAATATTCATGATGCCTTTTCTTCCTCTGTCTATAAGTGTTTCATGTCTAACGGCATATTTTCTTCCAGGAGTGCTGTCGCCAATGGAGATGATAAAACTAAGCTGGTGGTTACCATGGTGGCGTGGGACCGTGCAGACAGCACCGTCATCACAGCGGTATCAAACTTCCTGCTCAAAGTGTGGAGCACCACCACGGGACAGCTGCTGCATGTCTTATCTGTGAGTAGATGAAGCAAGTACCACATTAACAAAAGGCTGTTTTTAACCTACCTAGTGACTTGAATGTTTGTTTGTTTTCTGTTCAAAGGGTCATGACGACGAGTTGTTTGTGCTGGAGGCTCATCCATTTGACTCCCGCATCATGCTGTCTGCTGGCCACGATGGCAACATTTACATGTGGGACCTCGCCAAAGGAGCCAAGATCCGTAACTACTTCAACATGGTAATTGTTCTATGATGAAAATTACCCACCATTAGTGATTTTTCTATTCTATCATTGAGATAACATTAAAATGTGTTGTTTCCAGATTGAAGGGCAAGGCCACGGTGCTATTTTTGACTGCAAGTTCTCCACTGATGGACAGCATTTTGCCTGCACTGACTCACACGGCCATTTGCTCATCTTTGGCTTTGGCTGCAGCAGACGATATGAGAAGGTAACGGCACATGACTGTTGTTCAAAATCACTCTATAATTTCCTATTTTCTTTAAAGAGACTGGAATAAATAATAATAATAAACAGCATTGTCGATGATACACATACTTACAGAGACCCTACTTTTTGGGGTGTTCCATTTCCTGTTGTTTTTGTGCATGGAAAAAGTCCATGCCAGAGAGAGCTTCTCTTCCACAACCCCCCCCCCCTGCCTGAAACGCCTCGGTTGTAGTCCTTTGTTTACTTCTGCAACATAGTGACATCACTATGTAACACATGCACATTCCATTGGCTAGCACTCGAACAAATTGTACGTGATAGGCTAAGGGGCGGGACATCTCTAAGGGATTGACCAATCACAACATAGGTGGTTGACTAGCTAACCAGACTGGGCTTTGGTTTCAGACAGAGGGTGGAAAGAGGAGCTGCAGCACAGGCAGTATGAGAAAAATAAAGACCTTTTTGAACATTGAAGCATTTAAACATGTCCCAGTAGAGGAACAAAATAGAAATATGAGCCTGCAATTAATTTAATAGGGCCCCTTCAAATATTGTACGGATTAGGTATCATTATAATAAACACAAATGTATTCATGATTCCCTCCAGATTCCTGATCAGATGTTCTTCCACACGGACTACCGACCTCTCATCCGTGATGCTAATAACTACGTTCTGGATGAGCAGACGCAGCAGGCTCCACACCTCATGCCTTCACCCTTCCTGGTGGACATTGATGGGAATCCTCACCCTCCTCACTACCAGCGCCTGGTGCCAGGGAGAGAGCAGTGCCAGGAGGACCAGCTGGTACCCCAACTAGGATACATGGCTAACAGTAAACACATGCTCCCTTATTCTCTCACAACATTTACTCAAAATGCTTGCACACTTTTATCTTAGGAAGTTTAAATGTTTGACAAAATATTTTCTTTTTCTTCTGCTTAGGTGAGGGAGAGTTGGTTGAGCAGGTACTTGGCCAGCAAACAGCAGAAAACAGAGAAAGCATTTTGGACAATCTGATCAGACAGTTGCAGGATGAGCAGGACGGGCGTGAGATCGAAGAACCGCCAGCTGAAGGAGCGGAAGGTATGTTTGACTCAGGGTTTCCGTTAGCCGGTAATTACCGTTTTTTTAGCTGGTAAAATGTATTAAAAACCGGTAAGTTCAAAACCTGCCGGTCAAAATGTCCGTTAATAATTAGGGATGCTCCGATCGATCGGCCGCCGGTCATTATCGGCCGATATTCACTCTTAATAGTTTGATCGGTGCTCTCTATAAAGGGCGATCAGGAGAGCTGGATCTGATCGATATGGACATAAACGCGAGTGAAGTATAACCGGACGCGAGAGAGAGATCAGATCAGCTGCTGAGTCTGACGGAGACACGCAGCTCTGCATAATCACCTGAAGCTCCGCCCACTGTTTAGTGAGCTGCATGAAATACAGACAGGCTGTCAAGAGAGAGAGAGAGAGAGAGAGAGAGGGAGGGAGGGAGAGAGAGAGAGAGGAAAAAGAGGAAAAAGAGAGGCTCCGGTTTCTCCCCTGTTATTTTCAAAGTTAATGTAAACTTTTGAATAATGTACTTTATCTACTTAAAGTAGTTTGTTTGAATGTAATAATTATGTTGTTTGTTGTTTGCGCATCATTTATTGAGAAATGAAAATTTCGATCTGTTACAATTATAAACTGAAGCAATATAAAAATGACTCCCATTAACTGAGTTTTAAACATCAGCATACCCGGTCATAGTCCGGTGGTAATTACTGCTAATGGAAACTCTGCTACGCAATTCTTATTATTATTATTGAAACATGACCGGTAAGTTTCAAATTTGTCCGCTAAAATAAATTCTTTCCGGAAACTTGACCGGCAAGAAAAAACCGGAAACCCTGGTTTGACTTTACATTATGTAAACAAACTTTTCTTAGTTTTATTTGTTGTGATACAGTGTATAATGGTGGGTTCACACAAAATGCAGAAGTGCTCAATCTTCTGTGACAGTTTTAGCTTCTCTTTTATTTCTCCTTGTGCCGCGAGCTAAAAATAGAGAAAAAAACACCACTGATAATCTACTTGTATAAGTTGTGTATATGTTGTATAAATAATTGTATTTAAATTATCGATGACAATATGCTTCCCATGCATGCTAGAGCTCTGACTTTCCTCCCTATTGCCTACTTTTCTCCTAGTATTTTAATTGTCCATGACCCCCCCCTCATCCCCCACATAATTGAATTCCAAAATCCACCCATTAACATCTTGCCATAACGAACAATTTTCATCTCGATTCTTAGAAGGAAACGAAGCAGAGGGGGAGGCTTCCTCTGTGGCTGGTACCCCCCGCAGGAGTGGGCAGGTGGACGGGGTGTGGCAGATGCAGCATAACGTCCTGCCGAGTCAGGTGGCCACCGAAAGGGACCTGCTGGCCTGGAGCCGCAGGGTGATGGTCAACGAGGTGCCGCGTGGGATCTCCAGGTGAGGCAGACAGAAAGACTTTTTATTGGATGTGAGGATATCACAGAAAGATTATATTAGTGAAATTGCTTTTTTATTAATTATGTATTTTTCATGATGGATTTCTTATTAGATCTGTGGAGCAGTGCAGAAAAGCCAAAGGCGACATGGAATGTTCTCTTTACAACGCAGAGAGGCGGAAGAAGCCAGTGTCCTGCACACCAATGGTACACTACTTTTAACCTCACAGTTATTTTTACAACTAAATACTATCTATTGTTGCCAATTCATTTCAGTTTTACTTGTCTTCAACCCTCCTTACGCACTTTATAGAGCGATCAGCCGACTTCTCGCATGCGATCCCTGCGGCCGTCCAAGAAAAAGCAGCAGCGCCACGCCTATCAGACACGCTCGGCTCAAGTCCGTCGTCCTCGGCGGAGTCGAAATTCCAGCAACCAACTTGAAACTGAGAGCCAGGTGGACTCTGATAGCGAAGGAAATGTACGTTCCCTCTTTCTACTCTTGATGTCCAAACATGACATGTCCAGTAGAGCACCGTCTGTTAACTATCATTCAGAATAATACAATTGCTGTGTGTATTTCTATTGACAGGCAGCAGAGCAGGCGGAGCAAAGCGAAGCGTCCTCTGATGGTGAAGCTCAGTGGCAGAATGAAAGCAGCTCCGGGTAAATATCTTCTGACGGAGAAGTGTGTTTTCTAAATGCAGTAATGATCACTAATCTAACATAATATCTCTTTCATTCTCAGTGACTCCTCCAGTGAGTATTCTGATTGGACAGCCGATGCTGGGATCAACCTGCAGCCGCCGAAGCGACCAACCAGGAGGCCCGTACAACCGCGGGGTTACAGCAGCTCGGAGGAGGACGAGGAGGAGGACGAGGAGGAGGAAGGAGATGGCAAGGCAAAGGAGCCCAGGAAGAAGGACAACGAGAAAAAGAAGAAGCCTAAGGAGACCAAACAGGTAACATGACCTCCTTAAAACATCTTCACCTCACAGTACAGGAGGAGTTCTGTACTTCAACAGGTTTTGTCATTGCTTAATGCTAGAAACCCACGTCCTCTCTGGCTGGACTTGATGCAGAGGAGTGGCTGCCACCAGCATGGATAATGGAGACCGTCCCACATCGCTCTCCTTTTGTTCCACAAATGGGAGATGAGGTAAGGTTTTTCACTCTCTGAAAACGGAAATAACGGTTCATAACATACGTTTTTGACAACATCTCTCATGTCTTCCTCCAGCTCGTCTACTTCAAACAGGGCCACCAGGCTTATGTCCGCGCTGTCCGCAGGGCTAAGGCTTACAGCATCAACCCTCAGAAGCAGCCATGGAACAGACTTGACCTCAGGGTGAGGAGCAGCCTGTGTAGTGAACGTGTTCCGAACAAGGCAGCCACATGTTGTCATTTCTGAAGACGGCAATGGGATGTACTTTCCTTGGCCAAGGGAAAGATTGGCAGAGCTTAACTTTGTGTTTCTTTTGCCTCCTCAGGACCAAGAATCTGTGAAGGTGGTTGGAATTAAATATGAAGTTGGACCTCCCACCCTCTGCTGCCTAAAGCTGGCTTTCGTGGACTCAGTCTCAGGGAAGATGACCAGTGAATCTTTCTCCTTAAAGTAAGCAACATAGGAATATAATATTATTTTATATTAACAAAATGTAAATTAAAGCATGCCTGCATTTAATTAAATGTTTAATTCCCACACTCTAAAGGTACCATGACATGCCAGATGTCATAGATTTTCTGGTACTTCAGCAGTTTTACAACGAAGCTAAAGAGCACAACTGGCAACCAGGTGAGTGTTCACATAAATACAAAACACAGCATTTCATCCAAAAAACATACAACAAACATGTATAACATAAGACTTTTAGAAATGTGGAAACAGTGCAAATGATTAAATTGCTCCCTATAGGCGCTTTCACACCGCAGCACTTTTCCCACAAAGGTTCATCAGAACTTAGTTCATGAGAACTCTTTAGTTCTGGGACTCCCAGCAGCTTCTACTGAAGCCTTCCGAGTAAATCGCCCGTGACATCTCAAAGCAGTTAACCAATAGGCGCTTTCACACCGCAGTACTTTTCCCACAAAGGTTAATCAGAACTTAGTTCATGAGAACTCTTTAGTTCTGGACTCCCAGCAGCTTCTACTGAAGCCTTCCGAGTAAATCGCCAGAACGCCGACACCTCCTCATCTCCACGGCTCCCATGTTTTATTTTGTGTTGTCATAAGTTAGNTTTCTGCGCTGGGCTAATGCTAATAATGCTAATGCGAGGATAACAAAATGGCAGTTTCACAAAACTTTTTGGGAGTTTTACGGGGCGTGGTTTGTATTCCGCACAGCCAACCAGACATAGGAACCTTTTTCTCCCACGAAAGTCCCACGGAAAAGGGGGTAAAAAGGTTCTCATGAACTAATTTTAGTTCCGGATTTTTTTGGTGTGTTGGTGAACGCAACAATTCGGAGCGGTGTGAACGTGCCTTTTGCATTCACTTTTCAAACCAGCTCCACTGA
>NW_011342737.1:81572-82655 GCF_000735185.1 Notothenia coriiceps | reverse complement strand
TAACCATCACAACCAGTAACCATCACAACCAGTAACCATCACAACCACTAACCATGACAACCAGTAACCATCACAACCTATAACCATCACAACCACTAACCATCACAACCACTAACCATCACAACCAGTAACAACCTTTACTGGTAGAAATGCCCTCTGGAGGAAACACAGGGATTGTGTTCTCTGCATGCACTAAGGTTTGGGAAAGGGAAAGAGGAAGTTCTCTTTCAATGAAATAAATCAAAGTAAAAAGCATGGTAAATCAATAAGTAGCTGTATTATATAAACAAAGGGAATATATCAAATTGTTAATTGTAGTAAATAATAAAAGTAAGGCAGAAAATGCGCTTTGTTACATCCTAGTGGCGGTGCAGATAAAAGGCAAATACAATAAGTTAACATTAAGAGGCAAAACGTTAATTAAATCAAGGTACACAAAAAGATGGTAACAAATCTGTATTGATGTGTGTGCTGTGCTTTAGAGCTGGAGAGGTGCCCGTTTGACCTTTGATGGACTGATGTCACCACTGGACCTTCCTCCTCCTTTATTACTGCAAAAACATTTGGTAATAACTAGCAAATCTAATCCAGTAGGAAAACAAAACTACAAAATGTAACTTAAAAAAGTATTTGGAGGCCCATGAATTTAAGAGACCTTTTCACCTATATATTCGTATTGAAATCCACGACGTTCATTGATGGGTGGGTCTGGAGTGAGCCGATTATCATTATAAAATAATTAGGGATGAAAAAACGATTAAACATTGTAATCAGATTAATCACCATTCAAACTATGTCCAAAATAAGCCATTTCTTTATGTATATTGTTGTGGGAATGGAAAGATAAATGAAAGAAGGCGGATATATCCATTTAACATACAGTATGTATGTATGTATGTATGTATGTTTATTATAACATTTTTCTGTGTCAAAATGACCTATCAATCATCAAACCGTGGGGTCTTATTTCATTACGTGTTGATTTCTATCAACACGGGGGGGGCTAGTGGAGTACTTCGTGACCACAGAGCGTGAACGTTGTGATTAGCTGTTTTAGCGCAGTTCTCCAGTGAAGGGGGGGGG
>NW_011342737.1:52648-81562 GCF_000735185.1 Notothenia coriiceps | reverse complement strand
CCTCCGCAGCCGGTTGGCGTAGTTTTGACACAATTCCGTTGTACAGACCGACGTTAACAGCTTTGTGACACATGTGACGGTACGCATTTCAGATTGTTGCCGTGCATGCGTACCTGCGTACCAGTTATGTGCACCCCTGTACTACAGCAAAAGTATTCTCCGTCGGGACTTCCTGCAACAACACCACGCCGTTATCTTGATTCTGATTGGCCAGAAGACATTATCAAAGATGTTCTATTAAGAAGACGATCACTACGTGACAAAAGTTTTCAAAACCGTTTCTAGTCTTCGGTATTTCCAGACAAGTGGCTACTGAAATCAATCTTACTAACTGCTGTCTGTGCAATTTACTCCGCGAGTTGGCGGACTTTATTTTGCTTACTTTAACATCATTTTTCATGGTGGGGCTAAGCCATTTCTTGGTACGGGTGTAGCCTACCCCAGCCATACCCTGGCGCTGCAGCTGGTGGGATGTATGGGGCGGGCCATTCTGCGCATGCGCTAAATATTTTAACGCAATTAATTTAAAAAATGAATTGCCGCCGTTAACGCGATAATTTTGACAGCATTAGTTTTATGCTGTAAATCATCATCAGTCATTTAGATGTATTTTTGCTCCTCTGCAGGCTGAGTTGGAGGTGGACTCTGACACTCCGGGCACCTCAACAGGAAATCTGGTAAGAGCAAATCAAAGTCCAGTATCCCCCAACAAATATAAGTCATCTGCAGTATTTCTAGTAGTAGTTGACATCCTCTTCTCTCTGCCAGGGAGCCAACCAGAATTCCAAGAAGCGCGGTGTGGTTTTGGATGTGAAATTTTGGCGTGGGCAATGCAAAGACCTGACGCGTCGAATGATGGTGTCACCAGCCTCAGAGCCGTTCAGGCGGCCCGTGGACATCTTTGAGTATCCGGTAAAACAATCATGCCTCACAGAACTAGAAATAACTTTCAAAAAACGCATGCCGAGGGCATACACGTAAAAGCAGAATCCACATTAAAATGAACATCTGTGCACTTGTTTTATGCAGGACTATCGGAACATCATCGACACTCCCATGGATCTGGCTTCAGTGTCAGAGACGCTGGGCGCAGGGAATTATGAAAGCCCAGTGGAGTTTGCCAAAGATGTGCGCCTCATTTTCAGCAACTCCAAAGCATACACGCCCAACAAGAAATCACAGGTGAGGCAGCATCACTGAATTGTCTGTGTAAAGTCTGACATGGTGGTTGTCTGGTAGATTCACCCTGACTTTTCTTGTTTTAGATCTACACCATGACCCTCAGCTTGTCGGCCTTCTTTGAAAGAAACATAATCTCCATCATCTCCGACTACAAGTCTGCCGTACAGAATGAGCGGCGGACCCGTCAGAGACTGAGTTACAGGGACAGGATGCACAACGGAGGCAGCTCCCCGCCTTTAAGTCCCTCCCCCAGGTGCTGATTGCCCCACAAACCTGACATTCCTCATCATCTTATCTTTTTGATTCTTTTTTACAGTGGGTGTCAGCTGCTTTAAAATGAATGCCTGTTTTACCCTCAGCCTAAAGAGTCCTGTCCTAAAAAGCTCTTTTGAAGCCGCTCTTTTAAAGGGGCCATATTATGCACATTTCCAGGCTCATATTTGTGTTTTTGTTCCTCTAGTGTGACATGTTTACATGCTTTGATGTTCAGAAAGCCCCTTATTTTTCTCATACTGGCTGTGCTGCACCACCTCTTTTCACCCTCTGTCTGAAACCAGAGCCCAGTCTGCTCTGATTGGTTAGCTGGTCGGCTCTGTTGTGATTGGTCAACCACGTAGAGACGTCCCAGCCCTTAGCCTATCATGTACAATTTGTAGGAGCGCCAGCTAATACAAGTGCAAGTGTTACGTAGTGATGTTGCAGAAGTAAACAAAGGAGTCCAATGGAGGCGTTTAAGGCAGGGGGGGGGGGGGGAGTGTGGGAAAGAATCTCTGGAGGGAACTTTGGGATTGAAGCCTTTGCAGAACATTTAAATGCACAAAAACCTATACAACACACTGCAGGAAAGGGAAATCCCCCCCAAAAGCTCAATAGGACCCCTTCAATATGATGAAAGTTGCAGGCATCCTGCTTTTAAATAATGTTGTTATTTATTCTGACATGTATCTTCTCCTCTCTGTCTCCATGTGTGCAGCTCTAAAGGGAAGCACAAGTCAGGGAGGGTGTCGAAGCCAAAAAAATCCCAGACCTCAACGAAGACTCGTTCTCGGAGATCACGCCAGGGTATGTGCTGTTGTGGCTCCATGTGTTTTAGCTCTTGATTTTGTGCAGAATCATTAAAAAATTTTTTGCTTGAAGCAATGTTGGGGAAGTAACACAATCATTACTCTTCCAAAATGATACATTTAGTTTTATTTTGGTGTTTCACTGATCCAACTGCATTTTCACTGTCCATTTGATTTAGCTAATAGATTTAGAATTGCCACACAGCATGTTGTAGCATTCAGTAATTATGAGTGTGTAAGATGTAATGCTTCACACTACGGATGTACTGTGAAAAGTAAAGTGATTACTGGATGAGTAATAAGGATTATTTTGTCGATTCAGCCCAGCAAAGCAGTAGTGTAGCAGAGGAGGAGGAGGAAGAGGAGGAAGAAGAGGAGGACGACATCCAGCCTGCTTCCCCAGAATCAGGGACGAGTGGCGAGAGCGGAAGCCAAGAGCCGCTCCGGGTGACCCGCAGCCAGGCAACTCCAGTGAAGAAATCAGGTAGGACGAGCAATACATTCTCACAAAGATCAGAGCTACACCATCAAACATATTTATTTATAAAGAATTGATGAATTGTAATGCAAACATTTCCCAAAATGCAGTTTTACTCCTCTCAAATAAGAGACCGTGGACTTTGAGGAACTGTGATGGATATTTCCCACAACTTTCGGACATTTTATAGACTGAACGATCTTAATTATTTGTTAATAAAATAATAATAGAATGCAAAGTTGCAGCAAAAACCACAAATGTTTAGACGTCTAGTAATCTTTACCGTGACGTTAAAGCTTTGTGTTGTGTCGCATCAGGGCACAGGCGTAACCTTCATCTCAGCAACGGCTCCAGACAACGCCGCGGTCGAGAAGTGCCACAGGCCGCCGACGACGATGATGATGAAGATGAGGAGGAAGAAGAGGGGGAGGTGGTAGTAGTAGCAGCAGCTGTGTCTGGGCCCAACAGCTCCTCATCAGATTCATCCTCCAGCTCATCGTCCTCCTCTTCATCGTCGTCGTCGGAGGACAGCGAGAACAGCTCCGAGTCTGAGATGGAGAAGTTTGTCGAAGGCGGAGATCACGACTACAGCAAAGCCCCCTGCCTGTCGCTACGCCTCTCTGTTAAGGGTAAGGGGGCGGCATCAGGGAAAAGGAGACACAAAGGGGGAGGGGACGCGGCACAGGGACCTAAAAGGGCACGAGTGCAGCCACCAGTAGAAGAAGAAGAGGAGGAGGAGGAGGATGCTGGGGAAGAAGAAGAAGAAGAGGCGGAGGAGGAGGGTGGTGAAGATGGAGAGGTGGAGGATGGAGAGGTGGAAGAAGAAGAAGAGGAGGAGGAGGAGGAGGAAGAAGAAGAGGAGCAGCAGCAACCGGTGGCTGTACAACATGTAGAGAATGAAGCAGAGGAGGATGAAGAGGAGGAGCCTGAGGAAGAGGAGGAGCCAGAGGAGGAGGAGGAGGAGGAGGAAGATCCCGATGGGGAGGAGGACGAAGCACAGGGAGGGGCTGCGGGAGCTAGCAGTCTGAGGGGCAGCCGGTGTAAGTCTCGCCGGGTGAGCACTCGTAACCAGGGCCGCAGGACAGTTCTGTACCGGGACGAGTCTGAGGATGACGGCCACGGGTCCAAGGAAGACCCCCTCAACCTAGGCCGGTCCCGCTCAGGGAGGGTCCGCAAAATGACAGAGAAAGCCCGCGTCAGCCACCTCATGGGCTGGACTCACTGACCTCAAGAGAAACTGTCTAACATGAGTAATACTTCAGGGATTCTTTTCTTTCTTTTGTACAAGTGTATATATAATATATAAATGATTTGATCCTAGACTGCTAATGACTCTCACACTGATCGCTGGTGCTCATGATGTGTTGCCATGGAGGAGTTTCCTTCTCTCCACACTCTCCAGCTGGACTAACTCACCTCAGCCTTACTGCTCGCTGCTCCTCTTCCTCCTCTTGTGTGTTTCACGTCTAGGAATAAACACTACAGCCCCCTCTTCTCTTCCTCCTGGTCACCAAAGAAGGATGCGGTGATGCCAAATATGGTGCTCATATTTTACTTCTCTGTTATTGTTTTTTCTCAGCGAGTAATCTCACAGAACTCTTCATGGTAGTGGTGGTTCGGTCATGACCGCGGTGAGATGTGTGCAGTGTCACCGATGTCAACCTTTTTTGGCACTTTACTCACAACCACGAGCCTTTGTTTGAAGAGCTCACCTCATTCAGATTTGTTTCCATCTGCAGCTCAAGTGTAGTAGACACTAGCAATACTTCAGTGACTGCAGTCAGTAGAACACAGATCCACAGAAATATCCCAGCTCTCCTCGGACAATTTGACGTCCTTGGCCCGTGAATGTTTATTGTTTTCCCTGCTTCCCTCCTGGTGGTGTTGACTGTTTTATCAGTTCTTCAATTCTGCTAGAATTGGGTGCTTTTTTATTCTTTCAGTTTTTTTATTTTTAAGGGAAAAAAGAGATTTTTATTGGGTAAAAAGCCACTGCATCCTGTTTTGGATTTGTCGTACTCCCTGGTGGATCAGACCCGCATCAGTTTATTCATGGTTGCTTTCAATACAACTTCTCCATCCAGCATGTGCAAAAACAAAGGGTCCCTGGCGTACTCTCTTCCACAATAATATTTATTTTTCCATTGTATTATACTAAGGTTACTTTTTCGCACGCTGAGTGATGAGGAAAATATTTGCACATTTATCTACACCTTCTGGCAGCTGAGTAGTAAAGATACTGGAGAAAGAGAGGATTATTGTGTAAGAATGTTGAAACTGTGCCAGGATACCTTCAGTCTTTTTTTAATAGTTTGAACAATTAAAACAAAAGGAACTTTTTTTAACCTGTGTGTGATAGAGCTAGCTGGCCACATTAATCATGATTTCTATTGGCTTTAACCAATTTAGCAAATACTGATTAGCCCTAGTAGGTTGTGCCATTTATTCCCTCTTGTTTTATCCACCTATGGACTGATGGGTAGATAATATGCACATTATACTACCTTTTCCCACTACAATCAGGCATAATGTTGGTGTCAGAATCATCGTGTGGAGCTTTTCTGCATGGTTGTATAACAAGTGATTCCTCATTTTGCAATCAGCACGGGTTTCTCATGGAATTGCATAGTATTGGATACCTTGTTGGTGCACCAATATTGTTTACTGTGGCCGTTGTTTGGTAAATCTTCTGACACATCAGGGGAAAAGCTGACTCACAAATTGTCATTTTTAACACTGGGTGCTCTAATCCAAACACCTCATCATTCATAGGAGAGAGGTTTTTTTTTGGTTTTTTTCTTGAGCTGAAGAGTTTGAGTTTCAGGTGCTCAGAAAAACACACAAATCAGCATCTAGGGTGCTCCAGGCGGCAGCATTACCCGCCTTCTTGGAATGACTTGCCGTTTGTGAGAAGACTGATTCATATTTTTGGGAATCTTATTTTCATATAGTAGCTGGCTCTTAGTCTCGCCTCGAAGCGTCAGATTAGTTGACTAAAACATTCTATTGTAGATGGAGTAAGAATATGTGACCTGTCTTTTATACAAAATGTTTTGATTGTAACTGTTTTCTTTTTTTAATAAAAAAACATGTAAAATGAATTTCTTGGTTTTGGTCTGCTGCTTTCTGGATGTTTGTGGTCGTTCGTTGATGATTTCTAACAGGGTTTTTTCCATCAAAAGCTGTTCCCCCAGCACTTGGACTGAGTCATCTTTATAATCGCATGGTCATAAAACATGCACCGCAGGCAAATATTCAATAAGTACAAAATTCCGGCACTGTCTAGTGACTCCGATGGGTCGCCGCTAACCTGACTGTACCATTTTGATTCTGCGTTTGCTGCATTAATGCACTGAGAGCTGGGGTGAGTCAGACAAGGAACAAACAAGGTTGAGCTGTGACGCACCAAGCTCTGCCACACCTAGAAACTGCAGAGCCACTGGAGGATCATGGGAATTCAAATGGATCAAAGCATAAAGTGATAAAGGTCACTTTAAAAGGGTTCTAAAGGGGCAAATCAAAGTGTATCACATCTTACTATAGTATTGATAACAAATGATGAGTTAATTAGCTTTTCTATTACACCAAAAACCACCTGACTACAAACAGGTCTTTAGTCATTACTTTACAATTATTATAGGAACGAGTAGCTATTAAAAGACTATGTGAAATTAAAAAGGCATATTTTTCACAATGATGGGAATACCAACAGCAGATGTTTGCTTATGGCAGAGAATAGCCAGTTAAAATGTTTGTTTTGTTTTTTTAATCAGCCATCTTTTAAAAAAATTCAAATTAAACATATCATTAGATGGTCTAGACTCTATACTATGCATGATTGCAGAAAAGGTAGTGGAGTTTTTTTTATTATCAGATCAGCAGTGGGATAATTAATTGTGTGAAAGTACAAATGAAGCATTATGGAACTGTAAACACCCACCTTCAAAAGACTCCAAATAGAAAGCTCTTTCAATAATTGCTTTTGAGCAAATGTCCCAAAATCATGGAGCTCAATCTTAGGATCTGGGGCAGGGGCAACAATTTATTATTTGTTCTAAGTAATTTCACGAGTCTTTGCTGTGCGTAAGAACTGGGTATTCCTTCATTGTGTCAATAAGCATCAGGAGAGAGGGAGGCTGACAAAGCATGGAGCCTTTGCATAAAGCTGTATTACACACTACTAAAAAGCTCATGCTTCAAACAGCAACAGGCTTTAACTGCATTCTTACTCGCTTGCTTTGTTTTGATGAATGCAATTCACGTTGAAATGCAATTAAAATTTAAGTGAAATGTTTTGACTGAAGGCAGCAGCTTTTTAAACTGATCTAATTAAAAGTCAACTTGTGTTGTATTTAGAGGAGAAATAAGGTTTAAAAAAAAAGAAAAGTGAATTGAAGTAATCTTGAGGATTTTCTTTTACATAAATGCCTGTTAAGTCATAATCCTTCACCAAATAAGGTAAACAAATGGTGTTACCTATGATCTCTGATATATGATGATGCTTTTTACCTTTTAACTTTCAAACCACTTAAATGAATACATTCTTATTACAGTGCTTTATTAACATCTTAGTTATCGCATGTGCATAAACAGATTAGTAATTGTTTTTAAACTGTGACAATGTAACTCAGACCACCAATAGAAGACTTTAGACAAACCTATTTTTCTCTGTATTTATTACCACAAAAACAACAATCTGAGCAGTAACATATCATAACAGGAATACTTTAACTTCTCTACATGTCAAACTGTCGTAACGATACACCCAAAATCTCCAGATAGATACATTACTTCAAAGCTACACTATACGGCACACAGTGTTTTAGACGTTTCAATATTTAATCGGGGATTCACGAGCTTGTCAGAAACACATTCATTACTCAACAACAGCTTTTGTTTTGTTGTGCATTTACATTGTGCTTCAGTCTCAGCTTGAGTGTGAACAGCACACATTTCCTTACCTGTGCTTACATGTTCTTTTCTTTGTATTGTGAAAAAATACTGAGTATATATACTGTATGCATACACAATGAACAAACACAGTGCAATAACTGCTGGCTGCATCGACTGCTTGAAAAATTCAAATGTGCCGTAACATCAGCAAGCAAAACCCTGGCAAAACATTCACTTACATCAATAAGAAAAATAAACAGTCACCAAGTAATGCACACAAAACATATATTCAGCCTGTTGACGAGGGAAAACAGAATTTGACATGCTCTCTGGATTTTAAGTAGAAAGGAAACTTGAATAGATTTGATAAACTGCATCGTCAATTAATTTTAGCAATGCAAAAGCACTAACAAACACCCCACAGTAACATGTCCCTGATTGGGAGTTTGGTTTTAATATTTTAAGTGGCTGTTGAAAATAATTAGGCTTTTCTCTGCAATGAATTTGCATAAAGAAGCTTTTAATGTTCAAAGAAAGGTAAAGACCCCCAATATTATTATCTTATCATTACGAGAGATGGAGACCAAGCACACATTTTTTCTGTCCAATTAAAAGCCTAATCTGTTTGTTTAGCTTCTCTTAACCCACTCAATCATTTCCATACAGTCATAATGGAACCAAGCCTTCAATCTCCTGTTTCCACCCTTGAAATTAGGTGTTAACATTCACAGATATATAACTTACAATATCATAAAGATATCACAGCATTTTATTTCTAATGTATTCCCTTGGTAAATTATGCTCTTTTACTCTACAGTGAATACACAGGTACAATCTGAAATTCACTCCACAGATACTGATGAGTCACAAAACCAGCTATAAAGGTGTTTTCAACCCTTAGGTTAAGGATTTATCATTATTCAAACTTTAACTAATCGATATTTTTGTTGCCAACACGTATGATGTTCTTATATGTTGAAAATGTGTATCTTTAAGCCATAGAGATTTATCACATTACAACATTCACCTCAACAATGGACGGTGAGCATAGAGCCAAAGCTGAGCTGAAACAGCAATGAACAAAGACCCTCCACTTCAATAAATCCTCTCCACGAGCTCCCTGAAATTGGGCTCTTTCTTTCCTCTTTAAAAGTGTCCATCTTGAAAGGGTGCCATGCTTCGCCTCCATACCCCTTTCAGTTCTGACCTTTTATTTCATAATCGGGAGGGGTTTCAAAGCATCAAACACGAGCACTGTGCCCTTGGTTGCCTGTTGTCGATAAAACTTCCATTTGTGCCTATGCTTGCAGAGCACCATGCTGAAAGCAGCCTCAATGCCTCTCTGTGGGCACCTCACTGTAGCTACACCAGGCCGGTCTGCACGTGCACTTGTAGCGGGTAGGGGTGGTAGACGAGGGGGGGCTGGGCCTGGGTGATGAAGTAGCTGCTGTAAATGGGCTCGGCCATGTACGGAGCCGGCTGGTAGAAGCAGGTAACGTTGGCAGTGTTGGGAATGGCGTTCTGTTCGCCCAGCACCCTGAGAGCCAGGACTGTGATCATGTTGAGGGTCTGCCTCCTCTCGTGTCCCATCAAACACACCGTGCTCTGGTCTATGACGCGCCGCAGGGTCATCAGGTAGTCATACTTGCTCGTCTCCTCGTTGCCAATAAAATGGCATTGCAGGTAGGCCTCGATCTTTCGCTGCTGGTCGCTCACGTCGGGAAAGTCAATGAAGAAGCGGGAGCACATGTATCGCTCCAAGGACTTGATCTCAGTCTCGCTGGCTGGACGGAAGTTCCTAACCAGCAGGTCGCTGTATTTCAGCAGGCCCCCTCCTCGGATCTCCTCTGGTTTGTGGGTGGCGATGAGGCGGAGGCGGAGGTGGTCCATCGCCTGGTCAAAGTCTCCATACATGCACTCCGCTTCGACAGTGATAGTAGGCTCCCCGGCTGCACCAACCCATGAACCCGCCCCGCACCGGTTCTGTACAGCTTCTGGGGTTTGATCATTGATCTGAGGCTGTCCATATGTGTGCCTTTGAGTCTCTAAATCAGGAGGCTTCCTCGAGTGTTTTGGCTTTACAGTTTGTTCCACAGTTTCATTGGAGCCAGTCCCATCCTGGAGTGTACTTACTGGACCGCATGTGGGAGCTGAAAGGGTTTGTAAAGCCTCTGACTTTGGGGTCAGAACATTTGAGCCATGAACTTGAGCGCTGTCCAGTAAAGAAGGCTTTCGCTGAAGAGGTTTGGGTATCTCCATGGGGGGAAACAGCGGAGTTGTAAGATCTGACAAATCAGTCAGTAAAGACCAATTCTCTGGCTTACTGATCAACTTCCTCGACATTTTCCTTTGTAATTTTGGAGAAGGGCAATAGTCGGGTACAATATTCTGTGATGTGCTGCAAGTTTTCTTAGCAGGAGGAGGAAAGGAAAATTCAAGAAGTGAATCTTGTGGGGAGTCGACTTTGAACTGAGTAGTTTCCACGCAATGGACTTCCTGCAGAGCTGACTTTTCTGCAGTTGGAGGAGCTTGTGACGCAGACAGGTCTTCATAACTCTGCAGATTTAAACATGCATGTGTCATCAGCGGATCCCTGGCAACCGGTAATAACGTTTCAGCGGCTAAAAGTAAAGGATAATCATTGTGAAACTGACCTTTCTCTTCTCCTTTTTCTTCACATATCTCAAACACAATTTCTTCTGCTGAATGAACGTCTTTGACCCCATCCACGTCTCCCTGCGGTAAGCTAGCGCTCGTGGAATCCAGCAACTCCTGCTGCTTTTCAACCACACGCTCAACCTTTGCACCTGGAAGCTCTTCCTCAAGCACAGGAATGGTCTTATCCTCAGATTGGTTTTCTCCATTGGAGTCTTTTTCAACATCAGGTTCAACTTCTCGAGGAACACTTGATTGCTCTTGCTTTTTCTTTTCATCCTCATTGTGTCTTTTAGACAAATTCCCAGCATTCAATGCCAACTTCCCTACTTGTTTCCTTTCTGTCTCCCAGTAAGACTCCAGCATGCGGTCTAATATGATCTGGAAGGAGTCCACGCTGAACTCGAACTGTCTTCTAAGGGAGCTGACGAAGCGGAGCCCTACGGTTTTAGATCTATTGTTCGAAAGCGAGATTAGGCTCCATCTGTCATGTTCGTTGAAAACTTTCACCATCTTTTGCACGTAGGCCTCCTTCATCGTCAGGCATGTGATCTTCCGTCTGTTAACGCCACAGGGGAGGAGGTCTCGTAGGGTGCCCAGCACTACCTCCTTTATCACCTGAAGGTCCCCCTCCCTGGGCAGCTCCACTCCAAAAATGATGTCTAAATCTCGGTAGCCGAGGCAGTTATCCCTCACCAGGACGTAGCTGGCCGTCGCGCCGTTGAGCCTTATATCTCTCACCTGGATGTCTCTTTCCACCAGCCGATCCTTAACCACACGGATGATGTCTTTCGCTCTCACCTGCAGTGTGGGGAAGTTTCCTCGTCCATGGATGGGGATAACCTCAGTCAAGACTTTATCCAGAGCTTGCATTTGCTCAAGGGTCAAGTTGTGGAACCTCTTCTCTATTGGAAACTCCATCATCCTCACCTGTGAAATAGAGGTCTGACATATGTATCACATTATAAGGAATGAGTGCCAATGAAAGATCGAGGCAGTACAACAGAGTAGACATCATATTATTTGATATACTTTTTTTTCTTAGAATAACTAAATCTAATGGACTTTTGTCTTCTGTACAATATGCCCTTTTCAAAGGAAAATGTGCACATAAAATGTATTTGTTTGGACATGTTTATCATCTTAACACCCCGTCTACATCCTTTTCCTTAATAATTTGTTTTCATTTATTTGTAAGCCTGAAAGTCTGGACTTCACTAATCTAACATTTGGTCTTTTGTTTTCCTCTGCTCCTAAGAATTTAAATGCACAATTGCAGTCAAACTAATAAGTTAACTGCACTGAGGCCTTTTGTTAGACATGATTTTACCATACTTTTTCTCTGATAGCAGTTTGTGCAAAATGCAATGTGACATTGTTTATCAGCCAGGTATGAATTATAGTCAATGTTCCAATTTATCAACAAAGGTAACAACATACTTAAAGCTGGGTTAAGCAGTATTTTATTGCATTATTTGGCAAAGATTAGATATTTTGAATTGGCTTTTATATTTCAGATTATATATCATAATATTTCATCTTGTTGTATTTCAAGTTTTCTGAGAGAAAATAGCGCATGGCTCCGGCTGCAGGATGAGATCTGTATTTTTTAATTCTGGAATGTTTTTTTTTCATTATCCATAAAGCTGGTACCACTTGAACTTCAATATTCTAAAAGGCTATAATGAAATTTTTGCATGATGACGACAAATAAATACTGACTACCCCGCCTTTAATATGTCCCGTGAAGACTGGGTTATGCTACCACCAGATGGCAAAAGCATTATAACAAATGGCAAAGTCATCTGAACGGCACAGTAATCGCTTGATCATGCTTTTAGTGATGCACTGAATCTTTTCAATTCCCCATGTTGTACTTCTCTGCTCACAAGGTCGTAACAAGCAACAGGTTGCAAAAGTAAAAGTAAAATAAACATGTTCTCTCATTTATTTCCTATTCCTAATAGACTTTAAAATGGTTGTCATAATAACAGATATTTGCTTCAAGCTATTTAGTGCAGAAAACACACTTGTAAGATGTGAAGTTTAAATAACGACCCCATGCAGTGGGAATTTTAGTTATTTTCTGATATTGATCAAATACATTCAAGTTTATGAACGTCATCAGCTGTTTGTCACGCGATTTGATGGTCACAGTAGATTCAGTGTGACTCACCTGTGTGTTATTCACTAGCTTGCAGCTGCAGGAAAATCTGGTTGATGGATCTATAATCGGCAGACAGGCTGGACTTGTGTGTGTTTTTATTGTCTGTATAAACATGTTCATCTGAGGTAGGAGTCCTGCTGAATTTAAACTTGGTATACCAAACAAGCCATATACAGCTGTGCTACACTAGACATATTGATTCTAATAAAAAGTGATGTGCTTATCCCTGCTGTTTTTAAAGTGACAACATTGTTGTTCTTCTCTGGTCCCCTCCCCAATCTGATCAATGATGACATGTATAGCCGCATGTCATCATTTCAGCGCTGGTTGTCTTGGTGGTGCCCAGCAAACAATGTGGGCTTCGTAAATAATTGGACAGCCTTCTGGGGAAAACCTGGTCTGATTAAGAGAGACGGCATTCATCCTACTTTGGAAGGTGCAAATCTCATTTCGGCAAACATTTCAGGGCATTGTGGACTTAATCCATGACAAACTGGAGTTGAGACCAGGAGGCGGAGTCGCAGTCTTACACGCTTCTCTGCGCTCTCTCCTAGGCAGTCATCCATAAGAATTCCTTGCAGCCCCTAGTTTTGCTGATATAGGCTTAGTTTGTCGGGGACATCTTACTTCTTCCTTCTCTCTGTCTTTACCTGTGTACTCTCATGTTCCGATTAACCCAGCTTCCCCAAATGTCTTTCTTTTTGGTGTCTATATACGCCGGGATCCGGAGTCATGGATGATCCTGCGGTCCTGTGTCATGGATCGCGAGTCCTGGATCTTGAGTCGGGGCTGTGGTCCTGGATCATAAGTCCTGGATGGATATCCTCGTGGATTCATCTTCCTATTATACACACATGCATTTCCAAACATTTGGACTACCTATGTTACAAATGTATTATCTTTTCAATTTACACACGGCATCTATTGCACGTCTGTCCGTCCTGGGAGAGGGCTCCCTCCTCTGTTGCTCTCCCTGAGGTTTCTCTCATTTTCCCCTTTAAACTGTGGGTTTTCTCTGGAAGTTTTTCCTTGTACGATGTGAGGCTCTAAGGACAGAGGGTGTCGTATTGTCATACTGATATTCTGTACAAACTGTGAAGTCCACTGAGACAAATGTAACATTTGTGATATTGGGCTATATAAATAAACATTGATTGATTGATTGATTGATTGATTGTATTTGTTAAAGAGAAAAGGGTCTTTATAATTGTATGCTGACTCACTGATGAGGCAAATGTTTTAGTGTATTGCTAGTAGGCTATAAACGACCTTCACACTCTAACGTTTTTATGACAACATAGGGATCATTTAAGGATCCACAGGGTGTTTTGAAAGATAAAAGATCTCATCCTGTCTATATTGCGTTCAATCAAATAAAATGAACGTGATATTTAAAGCTTTTAATCATGTACTTTCAGATTTGTTTTGTGCATTTTATTTAAAGGTGAAGGAAATTAAGTGTGGACATTTCTTCTTATTTATTTTTTTAATTGCGTCAATTACATATTTGCCATTTATTGGGTTATTCCGTTATTGCTACACTCTAGCAAATCCAATTCTGGTCAAATATATATGACCTTTATTGTTTGGGAAAAGGTAGGTGAATCCTGCTATTTTAGAAAGCTTGACAGAAAACTTGAAAATGCACTTTGAGGTCATCTGATCTATGTTGCTCTTATGACACCTAGGATTTTATTTAACTCACTTATATTGTGTTAAGATTATTAAATTACAGATGTGAATTATGCATTTCAAAAAGCTTGTTAGATATCACTACTTGAATTGGTACCAAGTATGTGCCAATTGTAATGTATTGTATATGATTAAAAATGATAATTGACCATATACTCAACTTAAATAAACTCTAATGTTATTTTTTTATAATTATAGTATTTTTCTTACATTATTTGAATTTGTGTACTTCTTATTTATTGTTTTTAATCATGATAATGATATGCTATTAGATCAATTAAATTAATGTAGTTTAATACTAACAAAAAAATCTGTTTATCTCAGTGAAAAATAGCTAACCCTGTTGAATATAATTTGTACAGTTTTCAAGCTGTCCTGGTCAAATCATCTGATGTACTTTAAACAGCACTGGATCACCTGCTGAGTGCAGAGTGTGTGACACTACAGCCTGTTTTAGTATCATGAGTGTAAAGGTGTCAGACAGTAGCTCGGGGCACAAACAAGGCCCACAGCAGCATCTAGTGAATCTGGGGGGTTACATCAGCTCGGTCCTGCAGCAGCACTGCTGCTCCTATGCCACTTGGCTTCTTTTTAGATAAGAATATATGAGTCATACAGCTCTGAATGAAGCATCACTGCCTGGCTCTCCTGGGTTAGGCTATTTCCCTGTGCGCAATAAAGAAACGACACAAAATGCACCACTTGACAAACAGGGAGGACATTCACTAAATATATAGAAGTCTGGAGGGTGGAATAAAGCATATTATATAGTATATTATTTAGCTTAAATACATTGTCGTGATCTGGAGGTATAGGCCTTTACTTTGGTGGACATTTTAACAATATTTTGCACTGGCCACTTTTGTTTTTTGGTATTTAAACTCGAAATGTATCAATGACTATTTAGTTCAAAATGAGCCCTTCGTCACTATTTAGTGGTGCATTAATATTTGTTGCAATATGGACACAGGTCACAAGTTGGCATTCAGCTTAAGCAACTGCACAGGCTAATATTTAACAAAATAACAACAACGTTAACTGCGTTTCACCAGGATTAGACAACAATACAACAGCTGCACAACACTTAAAAACTCACCTGTTTCGTTGCCAAATTAAAATAGAAAGTAAAGCCAGAGTAGCAATAGAAGGAAAACACAGAGATATCCAACAGGTTTATCCGACCCTCTGAAAGGTTGCTGCTGAAGTTAACACGGACAGTTTCCTCTCAGCGCACCGCTGTTTCCATGGCAATCAGGCGTCACGAAATGTACGGTAAAGCACGACGCTCGGTCTCAAGTGACAGCCACTTAAGTTTCAAGCAAACGAGGTATCATAGGGCCGCCTAAAAGCATATTAACTGTTTGCTAAACTTTTATTGGTGCAGCAACAACGAGGTGTCAAGCTGAACTACCGGCGTGCCTCCGCACTGCTGAGCTGTTGCGGGGTGAACATCACATCAGACGGGGGTGAGTCATCCTCTCTCCGTGATCAACACCATACATCTAATCATCAATCAACCGCTTCACCACCCACTCCTCCGCCGGTACAAGGCAACAGCCAGGTACTTTTATCCGATTGTAAACAAAACCTTCAATAAAACCTGAATTAAAACACGGAGAATATGGTATTTTAATGTTAAAATGTAAGGTGTTTTTCTTTTTTCATTCACGTTTTGAGAGGAGGCGGGGACAGCTCTCCCGTGACGTCGTATGGAATACCATGACCACGTGACGCTGACGTCATTCATATTTTGGTAAGACATCAGGAAGTGCAAAAGAAGGCAAGACCGATAGCAGAAAGGCTTAAGTTTCAGTGCCTAGTTTTGCTTTGTTTAGCTTGTTTTTTTGGACACAGTCCTTAAGGTCTTATTGCTGGTTCGCTAAGAATCGAGTCAAGATGTCGAAATTGGAAAGTATCCTTTTAAAACAGCGATGAGGAGGGGACGTAAGACTGGTGTAACGTCAAAATAGAGAACGAACATAACAACATGACGGTGAGATATATGCGGGACAGACATCTGAAACATGGTTTGTCCTGTTAGATATTCGCCAAATACACAAAGGCTGCCATAGTGAATAACCTTACCATTTCCTAGTACGTTTCAGGCGTGGTAAGTAGGACACAACTGGATTGAAGGCCTCGGAAGCTCCATTGCTAACGGTTGGAAATACACAACCGACTATTGGTGGTTCACAATTTAGGTCAGGGTATTTTTAATACTCAAAATAATAAAAACAGATAACTCTGTACGCGCCTATGTCTTATTGTTGTACCTGTTCTATCAGAAAGTATTGTTTTAACCGTCTCTTATTTAGCATTGAACATACATCAAATAAATAGCAAACGTAGTTACATAACCTGTACTTGAGAGAATAATTGTGCTAAATGCTTTAATGTTCAATGTCAGACACAATTCTAAATACTTTTTTTATGTTGAGGAAATAGAGTAGAGATATATATAGATAGATGAATAGGCCAGATTTGTTTGTCCAGACCTCCCACTGTGAGGCCTAGCTAAGGTTGTTTGTTGTGTTTGTTTGGGTTGTGTTCTTCTTTAACCTCCGATCACAGAACAGCTCTTCAATTTGAAGTTTGCTGCTAAACAACTCCAAAGCAGTTCAAAGAAATGTGACAAAGAGGAAAAAACAGAGAAGCTTAAGGTTAAGAAAGTAAGTTGAACTTCATCAAGATAGTACATTATGAAACCCTCCCAGCTGGTGTTGACTGTAGATATAACTGAACCGACCTATTCGTGTGTCGTCTAGGCTATCCAGAAGGGAAATATGGAAGTGGCGAGGATCCACGCAGAAAACGCCATCAGACAGAAGAACCAGTCTCTGAACTTCCTGAGGATGAGCGCGCGGGTAGATGCGGTGGCAGCGAGGGTCCAAACTGCAGTCACAATGAACCAGGTATATTGAATACTTGGTCACTAAATCTTGCTAAATGACCTAAAAGTCGGTTGAATTTTGGAATTTCCGACTTAAGAAAGCTTGTTTGTTGTCGTTTTAGTGAAGGTGGTTTTTTTTCTCAGGTCACAAATTCTATGGCTGGAGTGGTGAAAAGCATGGATTCTGCTCTGAGATCTATGAATCTGGAAAAGGTAAGGTATATTACAGATAAAATAATTGTATCCACTTTAGCAAAAACAATTCAATTGTAATTATAGTTGGTAACAAATTCCTCTCGGTTAAAAAAAAATATCTACTTCAGATTTCATCTCTCATGGACAAATTTGAGCACCAGTTTGAAACTTTGGATGTTCAGACCGCCCATATGGAAGACGCCATGAGTAGCACAACAACACTCACAACTCCACAGGTACATTTTAATGCCCTCCTCGTATATCATTTGTTCTTTGTGTGTAAAGACAAACTCATTCACTGCTAATCTAATGTGTGTTTTCAGAATCAAGTGGAGGGGTTGATGCATCAACTGGCTGATGAAGCAGGGTAAGCTTTCATTCTGTGTCTCAACATTCTTTGTGAAATGATGTTAAATAACATAAATAGATGTATGATATGCATTCTTAGAGTACTGGAAGCTTAAATAGTGAAATGTTGTCGTCTGTTGTATTCTGTATTATATGAGCATTGTGTTTGTTATTTGAAAATAAGATTTGAATGTTGGTTTATTCATCATGTTTAGATTGGACCTGAACATGGAGCTCCCTCAGGGACAGACAGGATCCGTGGGTTCCAGCGTGGCCTCTGCAGAACAGGTAAACATGTGTTTTATAACATTTTATATCTGGGACGAATAAACTGAACTATACTTAAAAAAATTAAACTTAAGCCAGGCTGTTTGAATTTTTAACCAACTTTAAGCCACATTTGATTGATACATTTTTGTGTCTTAACCATTTTCAACCAAAAGCGAAAGAAAGATTTGAGTCATCGCACGTGTAGATCCTATGTTTTTTAGAGAAATAAGCGTAGCAAAATTAAGCAGTAGATCTGCTCGCAGCCACTTCGGGGCGTCCATTGTCCGCCAAACGGCATTGAAGGAACAGTGTTTTTTGATGGTAAGCTTCTTTTAGTCATTTTAATCATCGGGTCAGCTTGTTTTGGAGGGGAGGATACCTCATCAAATGTTGTTGCTCTCGTTAAAAACCTCCTTAACGATGAACCATGAAGCGATACACACTGGGACAAAGTGAGTGCAATGACAGTAGTGGTGATGAAGGCAACCATTTCCATTATGCCACGCTACTTGACGATGCCACCAAACTCCAGCGCCCAAATCTCTGCCAATGATACTTTCTATTTGTCCATAAATACTTAAAAAATGCAGTATTTGCAAAGACTTAAACAGAATGGGTTCTCCAAACTACGCTTTTCTTCCTCTCTAATGTCTGTCTTTGCTCTCTCTTGTTCAAAGGACGAACTTTCTCAAAGGCTCGCCAAACTCCGCGATCAAATGTGAAGAGCGACTGTTCCAGAAAACTACCTGAATATTTCACCCAAAAACCTTTTTACTTCCATCGTTCATATTCTCCTTCTTCATCTCTTGTGTCTCTGTCGAGGAGCTACTGCATCATTTTTTCTTTCCTCACATAATGACTCTTGTTGACTGTGTTAATAATAACCTTTGGCCTCTGTAGACTCAGAGGTGCTAGATTTGGAAAATGTATACATTTCTTAAATATATTATTTTCCAAAAAGTAAGATCTAATGTGGCTTTATTGTTTAACATGTATACTCAAGAACGACTTACATTTTTCAATTATAGAGCGTGACAGTCGTTACCCTGTATTTATTGGCATATTTCATATACTTTTGGTGCATAAGCTGAAGGTTTGGGGTTATACAATTCAACTTGTTGTTAATAAGCGCATGATTGCGGAACCGTATAAGCATTTTTCTCTTCGTGTGAAAGACCTTCTTGCTTACTGGTGAACTGAATTCTTTAGATTTGTTGAGATTTAATTCTGAGGATTATATTTTAGAAGATATTGGATGAAAAACCTGTGTTGGTGAACTTCAGTATTTTCACTGATCATTTGGTAAGCGGGTACAGTTTGGATATTATATACAGTTAGCAACAATAAAGTTTTATAGTACTTTTATCTTTTTGCCGTTTGAATACATTGATTTACCAATTCTATTCATTGCATTTACTTTACCAATATATCTATTGTGAAGGGTCAATATTGAAATCGAACTGCTAAACTATATGCTTTATATAATTGGCAAAAATTGTAGTGTGCTTTTCTGATGAAATATTAGCTCGACAACTATCGCGGGGTGAAATGCAAACAAATGGTGTAGTTTCAACATTACGTACAGTAGGTGCCAATATTTGTAGACAAACGCATGCCTAATCTAACTAATGAATATTCTTAGTGTACATCCAATACTAATCATTAAAAATATATATTTTGAGATATTCAGTGCAAAAAAAGACATTGGTGCATAATATGAATATGTAATATAATCATATACAAGATGATAACAAGTCTCAGGTGTGAGAAAAGTGGCTCTCATGATTTATGCGTATATTTTTGGCCATCGCCCCTCAACCAAAAGGAGACAAGTGGTCCAAATGAGCTGCTCTCTGTGTTTGCCCTCTGTCTGCTGTCGCCGTGTCCCTCTTGGTAATCAAAGTTCTCCTCAAGGGGAAGTCCTTCAAGCCATTTAAAACAAACTTCTGCTCCACTGCATGCAGATGAAGAAATGATCCTACACTGTGATTACAAATGAACTGTACAACTCAATTTCGCTGTAAACTTGAATCTATGTTCAGTAAGATACTGATATTATGTTATTTGCGTGTGTTGTAACTATGGCATCGAGTGCATGAATACAAAAAATGAAATTAGTTAAGGAGAGGATAAACAAGATAAAATATATAATAAATACAACAAGGAACATAGCTATATAGGCAGTATACACCTTTCACTTATACAGAAATATTCATGATGAATGAATACACCCCAAATGTGTAATAAACTCATGTTGTCTAGCAATGAACTTAAAAAACAAAAAAAATATTCATAAAATATAATATTTAAGAAATTTATAAATTAATTGCAGACTTTTAAGGGGTTTAAGTGTATTGTATGTTTGTGTGTCAGATGTAGTGAGAACCGAGAATACTAGTGCGCATGTGCAGCAAGGCTGTATGCTTTAACCATGGACTGTTTATAATGATATACCAGTGTACAGTATTGCCCTCTAGTGGGCACTGTGAGGAACTGCAACACAACTCGTGTATAATTAGAGTTAATATCTGTCTATTTATTAGTATCGCTGTTTTAACGGCGTTGGTGTGGTTCTACAAATAATGAGTTTTTTTCACAGGTTTCTATCCGGGAAATCATCTGTCGATTGTTCACATGTTATTTAAATACAATACAGTATAAGGATAATTTACAATAATATCAATGTGGTTGAGTGTGTGTGCCCCTCCTTTTTGGAGAAAACAGATTTGGAAATGGACCAAAGACCTCTGGGCAGAAAGCGTATCATCATGTGACTCTGGCGTAAACAGGAAGCAGCTGATCTGCCTTCACTGCCTTCTTCTAGTACCAAGTAATGTATACAACTATACTCCTGATCTCAAATACTAAGTCATCTGCAATAGATTGTGTTTTAACTAAACGTTCTACCCTGTCGTGGTAAGTAGACTTTACACTTACGTGCTTAACTTAGCTAGCTAGCTGTTTAGCTCGGGTAACCAAACTCCAATTTAACTGGACTGTGTGTCGTGCTAGCTAACTTAGCATTAGCTTAAGTGTTTTTCCGGAACAGAGAAAATTGTTTTAAGTCTGTTAACTGTTTATACATAATTGTGTGTGTATTAAGCTCATGACTGGTGACACGTGTTCGTTATGTAAGCCTTTAAACGTGTCCTCTGTACTTTTATTGGTGTTCTGCTTCAGTAGAGCTGACATTAGGTGACAGCTAAGTGAAACATTTTTGTGTTTTCTGCAGCTACAGGAGATCTGCTGCAGTCTCTTAAGTCACCAGACTTAAAGCCCAGATAAATACTCTACTCTGCCTGGTGAGAGGGATGTCAAGCACAGCCATGAAGAAAAAGGTGAAGCAGGGGCTCATCGGTGACTTTGTTGTATCAAAAATAGTGGTGGAATACACAAGTGCAATATTGAGTAGTACTTGTTTACAATAGGTTATGCTGATACTTGTTTACAGTAGTACAATGATTGCCATAAAATAGCCCTAAAAGCTGTAGCAATAGCTAACATAATGGAAAATGCACATATTGCTATGTAATATTTGTAACCTTAGTAAACATTAAGTCAAAGTATATAATTTAGTTTAAATAATATACAGGTTTTTGGGTGTCCAAAATGTCATATACTGATAACATATGAGTCACAAATGAACAGTTAAAATAATATGATGCACTGACATCTATATGTGATACAGGTTATTGCCACAATTATAACATAATATAAAATGACACTGACTGGGGTAATTCTGCTGCAACATGAGTACTTTCACTTTTGCACAGAATACTTAACTTATTTTGACAAAGGTTTTTTTACATTGTGATACTACAAGTTCTACATTTATTAAAGTGACATGTCTGGATATTCTACCTCTGGTCATTCGCCTATAAGAGGATAGAAAAGGATTTCATTTCAGTGATCTGATCAAATCGGTTGCATTTGTGCTTTCAGGTGTTACTGATGGGGAAAAGTGGTTCCGGGAAGACGAGTATGAGATCCATCATATTTGCAAATTACATAGCTCGAGATACACGCCGCCTCGGAGCTACAAGTAAGTGTACTTTGAAGAAAGGCGACAGCTGAAATAAGTTAAATGTTTTTTTGATCTAATTTATTAAACAATTTTTTCTCCCTCTGTGAATATAGTTGACGTGGAGCACTCCCATGTACGGTTTCTTGGCAATCTGGTTTTGAACCTTTGGGACTGTGGAGGGTAAAGAACCTTTGTGAATTATTTGCCCTCTTTTAGACCAGTTTCAACTCTTTAAAGTGTTTTCCCTGATCTGAAACCCTCTGTGAATCCCAACAGACAGGACACATTCATGGAGAACTACTTCACCAGCCAGAGGGACAACATCTTCAGAAATGTAGAGGTGCTTATTTATGTTTTCGACGTGGAGAGCCGTGAGCTGGAGAAAGACATGCACTACTACCAGTCGTGTCTGGAAGCCATCCTGCAAAACTCCCCCGACGCTAAAGTGTTCTGCCTCGTCCACAAAATGGATCTGGTGCAGGAGGACCAGAGAGATCTGGTAAGCTTACTGATTTAGATGTATTATAATACTGGTGTAAACATGTTTGTTGTCTCACACAGAAGCAAGTAAACATGACGGTGAGTGGTAGAAAATGAAAGTAAGGTGACGATAAACTATTTTATAATATATATATTTTTTACCCTATCCTTAATAACACAATAAAATCATTACTTTGACATTATCAGCCAGCCTCTTACAAAAAAGGGAATATACATGTACTTTGTTAAATTGTATATCATTTTGCTAACATCTCAACATTTACGTCATATTATTATGTTTAGAATACGCAGAACCATTTAAGATAAAACATCAGCAGGCTACCCGTAATCTTGGTCATCTCTTTAGTTAGTATCGGTAATATTACAATGTATTGCCCTATTCTACCTAAAAAGAAATATAAAAATGATCATGGTTTGATTATTTTGAAGATATTTACCAAACAAATTATTAACTCTGTAAAATACAATTTGTAGGCTGGGAAAGGTAAAATCATATGATGTTGAGATTTCAATACATTTAAGTTTAGACCTAATAAACAATGTCTCTTTCTTTAAATGATTATAATCATGCTTTATAGGAATACTTAAAGAAAATAAAAATGTTGTTAATTCACAATAAATCTTATTGCTTCCATACCATTTATGATACTGACTATCTAGCTGTTTACAGATCTTTAAGGAGCGTGAAGAAGACCTGAAGAGGCTGTCCAGACCTCTGGCCTGCACGTGCTTCAGGACATCAATCTGGGACGAAACCCTGTATAAGGTTCCGACACTTGACCAGTTGTATGTTCACATGTCATGTAGTAAAGTTGACACTGTAAGAAAACTATTTTGAAATGTCTCCGCAGGCCTGGTCCAGCATTGTATACCAGCTCATCCCCAATGTCCAGCAGCTGGAGACAAACCTGAGAAACTTTGCGCAGATCATAGAAGCTGATGAAGTGCTTCTGTTTGAGAGAGCCACCTTCCTGGTGAGAGCAACTGTTCCTCTGGCACGACCCGGCAGAACATCTGGAAGTAGTTATGAAACTTTATATTTTTATGTTTTAAATGCAGGTGATCTCCCACTACCAGTGCAAAGAGCAGCGCGATGTCCACCGGTTCGAGAAGATCAGTAACATTATCAAACAGTTCAAACTCAGCTGTAGGTAAGTGCACTCTGCGGGAACATCAACGTCACACCGCGTTCCTGTCAGAGGTGGGAAGTAGTGGAGTACAAATACTTTGTTACTGTACTTAAGTACATTTTTCAGGTATCAGAACCACTACTTATTTATCTGACGACTTTTTACTTTTACTTCTATTTTTAACACAAATACCTGTACTTTCTATTTCTTACATTTCTAAAAGAGGCTTGTTACTTTAGTTTTAATCTACGTTTGGTGGCGTGATCATTATTATTTAGTCATTGCGTGCCTATTGATTTTAACAAGATCTGTGTATCCATCATTTCCTGGTCTTCTCTAAACAAGAACGACCAATGAAAACGTTGTCATGTTGCCGTTGTTCAGCATGGAAACATTCATTAGCTAACAATTACATTATTGTTCTATTAATATAAAAGGGAGGTCAGTTACTCTTTCAAAAAGATGGTAGTTATGGGTACTTTTTACTTAAGTACATTTCGAAGCCCATACTTCTTTACTTTTACTTGAGTAAAGTTTAGTCAGTATTTTTAAACACCAGTATCTGTACTTCTATTTGAGTAAAGGATGTGTGTACTTTTGCCATCTCTGGGTCCTGTTTGAAAAATATCACTCGTCACCGGCTTCAATATCAGGATACATGTATTTATTATCCTTGCAAGAATGGAAGTAGTCATCACATAAAGAGCATATGGTACAACTAGTTCCTTAACAGTGTCCTTCACATGCTTTATACACAAGAGAGGGTGTTCCAGAGTCACAAGATGGAGGAATACCGGTTCAAAGCAGTATACAATGTTTAGTTTAGATTAGCTAAGACCCACGTCAGAAATGATCATGCTTGTCATGTGTCTATCTCCATAGAGGCTGAATCATCATGTTAATCGCTGTTACATAGCTATCATATGCCTAAATCTCTTTTTTGTTTTTCTAGTAAACTTGCAGCCTGTTTCCAAAGCATGGAAGTGAGGAACTCCAACTTTGCGGCATTCATTGACGTCTTCACCTCCAACACATATGTCATGGTCATCATGTCCGACCCCTCCATTCGTAAGTAGTGACGATAAAGACCGAATGTGCAGTGGAGACACCCAATTAGCATGATATTAATCCATGTTTCCATTTTTTCCCCAGCATCTGCAGCCACTCTCATCAATATCCGTAATGCTAGGAAACATTTTGAGAAGTTGGAGCGGGTGGATGGACCCAAGCACAGCCTGCACATGCGGATGCGCTAACCGGTGTGTTTTGTCCCGGTGGATACTCTCAGCCAATCAGTCGTCAGAAAGACCGCAACGCGCCGTGTGCCGTCTTCTAGCGCCGAAACACACGAGCAGCCCTGCACTGTTTCCTCTATATCTTCACATTCAATCACCATGATTACTGGAGAAATCATGTTTTATTTTTTGGCCTAATTTCTTAAGTGATAAGTATTCTGTTGGATATAATTGCCCTAACCCAACGCATTAAAATAAAAGGAATTTTTTTTGTTTTTTTTTTTAAAGGGGGGGAGGGCGGGGGCTACCTTTGCTGGCACACTTTGCTGGCACACTTTGTCTTATCATGCAGTAGATTGATTCACTCATTCAGGTGAATCCCAGTGATCGGGAGATGTTATCTCCAAATGCTCATGTTTAATTTTCAAATGCAGTTTGTAAGCTGTTACACTTTGGAAGTACAAACAATATAGTTATATACTGAAACAAATCCTAAGTGCTGTGTTTGTCTGCTTTTACATTTTGATAAACATTTTCATCAATGGAATGCAATTCAACAATGGTACATGGGTGATGAGCAGATGTACACATGGTAGTTTACTTTACACAATCAGTTCATTTAACAATGTGACAAACAGCTGAGTTAAACTTTAATGGAGAATGAATTTTGATATCCTTTGTTGGCTTGATTAGAACATGCTTATGAATTAGAAAAAGGCATCACTTGCTTCCTACTTGTCCGGCGTTGTAAAACAAATTTGCACTGATTGAGAGTCATAGTGTGACATTATAAGGAAGCTATTGGAGAAATCCAGGAGTTACATAAATGATATCGTAAAAATCATAATGAACAGAAGGTGGAATCAAATCTAATAAAAGAGATGCTTCCTACCTTCCAGTGTAGTTATACAATTGTGGATTGATCTGGAGTCACTTGGTAACATTACATGGAAGCTATTAAACGGAACAATAAATAAAGTTTTCATTACAATATTTATATAAAATTGAAAAAGCACTAAAGTCAGGTAAAATATTCCAATGGAAATAATAAAAATTCATGTTTGACTGCAGTTCTGATAATAAGAAGCTGATAGATTGACAAAATACATTTTCTTTAAGTTTCAGTTTGTTATAACCCTCTGGAGTCTAAGGGTATTTTCTCAATTTTTAGATGTTTTCTTAAATCACCTTTTAAATGTATTTCTTCTAACATAGCACCCCATGTGTTACATATCAAAATGTTCACAACAATCTCTGGTATAGCTATATATGCAAATTACTCACCTTAGAGCACTGTTTGATGAGATAAGTAGCTCAAAAACTTAAAATTTGACATCCGATTTTCGGGAAATCTTTAAAACTTGTGAAAACACAAATTTACTCATGTGATCGAATTGTTTTGGTGTTTTAGATTTGGTTACCAAATTCTTAGGATCACAAAAGCAGTGAAATATTTGAATTACACTGTATATAAATGTGTTATTCATGTCTAAAATGAAAAACGATTCAATTCGAATTTTGAGTAAAATAGGTGTTTATCACTCTACTTTCACCACAGAAGGGACTGAGATACATTAGGACTGAATAATGAATTCATATTACATACCAAGGTTCATGTGATGTGTACAAATACAAATTGACCATTCAAACTTTTTTTTTCAACCAACAATTTATTATAAATATGTTTTTTTCAACCAACTATTTATATAAATATAAGAAACTGGAAAATGTCACTATTTACAATATTGAACATCAGAACTTTCAACCAACTATCAAGGGCACCGGACCACGCCCCTTTTCATCGGAAGTGCTACTTCCGATATAGCTGTATCTTCTAAACCGTTTGAGCTACAGATTTTCTGAGGTGCTCAAAATGTTCAGAATGGCCATATCTAGGGGGAGGGGGTATTAGAAATTTCTAATTTGATATTTCACGAGAACATTCGGTCCACTTATTACCATACAACTACCCAAGTACTGGAAATTGAGTTATCCTCTCATGAATTATGTGCATACATGCCTATCTTAACTTAGGTCTTCTACTAATTAATATAACCATTGAATTATAAACTAACAAGACTGCTTTTGAGGCCCTCAAAATGTTCATATTTTACTAGAAATGGCTAAAAACCGTTAATAGGTCAACTTACATACAACTACCTATACACACTGGAATGGCCATTATATTTATTAATTTAAAATTTCTGGACTTAGAGCAAAGTTAGAACATTTGTGTCATGTAGAGAGCTTAAATAAATAACCCAACAGCCAACAATACTTATTTAACACCACATTAGTACTGTTTATGTGTCACGTAAACCAGGGTGAGGAACATGAAGAGTAAGACAACAGAGTCCAGGTCCCCGTATGAGGATGATGAGCAGTGCTCATTCAGTGATAGGTTTTTTACAACAATCACCTCCCTTGCATTTGCAGTACTTGCAACACTTGATCCCAGCTACCCTGCAGGGACACCCATTCAGCTCCTGCGCCAGCTCAGTTGCAACCTGTTGGACAGGTGAAACTCGCAGGGACTCTACCAAGGCCTCTATAGAACTGTTGGTACAAAGTACCATCTGGGATATTCGTTTGTTACTTGGGTATGTAAAACAGACGGCGTCTCCACACATCTCGATGATCAGCTGCTTTACAGTTCTGTTTGACACTATTCCAGCTGAACCTTCATTTAGCCTGTCTCTGATGGAAGTCAGACTGTGTGCTGACCTACTAAAGTCAATCCAAAGGGCTAAAAATCTAGCCTTGAAGGAGTTGTCTCCGGCTGTTACCGACTCCTCCTTTTCGAGGTTTTTCAGTATTTCATCAATTTTAGCATGATATTTATTGAAATAGACTTTACAACATTGGTCGTGATATCGGATATCAGCCGCAAAAACATCATCTAGCTCACACATTGCCGCTGTTTCAGTGTACACATGGTCCTTGAACAACATGGCCGCATTTAGTAGTTTTTGGGCCATGGGCCTTTCACAGATTCTGAACAATGTGTGTATTTTCTTCTGTTTAAATGTCTTGCAATCCGAACCACAAAAGATACAGACATTTGTAGTTACACTGGACTTAAATCGCTTGCTGTGTCGCTCAGATGTATCATTAATAGTGGTTGGGTTATGCTGTCAGTCTTAGCCATATCCCTTTGAAAACTTCTGTAGCAAGATGAGGTGTGGTAATTCATGATACCCTGCTCTTGCACGGTCAGTTGAAGAACCCTAGCAGCTCGAGTGTCATTACTCTCTGTTTGTTTGGCAAGCGAAACAATATAACCCGTGCCGATTTCACCACTAGAGAGGTACTCAGATCGGTTCTTCTTCTGGCATAGGATGCACTCCTCGAGATCGATCGGCTTGATTGGCTTAGGTTTAGCAGAAGGAGCAGCGAGCGGTACCACATCCTGAAAATAAAAGAAACATGTTTAAAATTATCGATGGCATGGGTTATCAGTATCACCATACAATATACTACTTGGCATACCCACAGAAAGAAGAGGTAGGTAAATAAAAAAATTAAAGCTTGTCTTACCATTTCACTGTACTTCAGTGAGATATTATCTCTGTTAAACTGGATGGATAAGTCTTTCTCTCGTACTCTCTCCAGCTGTTAGCACTGGTGCTATGAATAAACAAAAAGCAGTTAGTTTTATATAAAATTCAATGGTTATATTAATTAGTAGAAGACCTAAGTTAAGATAGGCATGTATGCACATAATTCATGAGAGGATAACTCAATTTCCAGTACTTGGGTAGTTGTATGGTAATAAGTGGACCGAATGTTCTCGGGAATACCCCCTCCCCCTAGATATTGCCATTCTGAACATTTTGAGCACCTCAGAAAATATGTAGCTCAAACGGTTTAGAAGATACAGCTATATCGGAAGTAGCACTTCCGATGAAAAGGGGCGTGGTCTTTAAAAAAAGGGCGTGGTCATTTTGGGGCTTTTCGTCCCGGATAGAGATTTTGGCACACATCCCAAGTTGTTCAGTGGGGTCATATTAGTCTAGAACAGTTGAGATATTCTCTCCTAAATTAAGTGCATACATATCTAACCCAGGTCCTCTACTATTGGGGATTTTATTCGAGCACCGCGACCAACACCCAATCACATGAATGTCCCGCCCCCGGCATACAAAGCAAAAAACCCCGGTGATTTTATGCGAGCAATATATATATATATA
>NW_011342737.1:27212-52631 GCF_000735185.1 Notothenia coriiceps | reverse complement strand
CATCTTGATCATTTTCCTGTTTACGGGAGACGGACGGACAAACCCTGATAAAACCCGAAATGAGGTTACTTTTTCCACTCGGTCAGCTTGGGTCTGCTTCGACACACATATAAACGGTATTCTTTCAACGTCGTTTTCTCTCATTGTGCAGTGTGGAGGTAAGTGTGGAGTTTCAAGTAGTGGGTTATTGACGACCCTTTTACTTTGTAGCGAGTTTCTCGTTGAAATGGCGTCGGTTCAGTGCTCAGTTGGTTAGGTATAGCGACAACGAAACAACGAATTTAGTTGTTTCATGTTTTGTCTATCGGTTTTTACCTACCTTTTCGCACGTGCCGCTAACGCAACGGTATGGGTTTTTTTTGGGTTTACCCACAGCGACAGTTTCGAGGCACCAGCCGTCCCTATCCTTAACTTTGGGCCCGAGACCACTAAAACCCCGCCCGTGTGCATTGTCCCAGTAAACACCTGGCCCCAAAGTGCAAATACTATATCGTTTTCCTTATTTGGCTGACACACCCCTAAAATCCCTTTATAAGGACCCATATGGGCCATTATGCCAGTTAGTTGGCCGGGTTTCCCCCCCGAAAATGATTGTGTAACATTTGAAAGAGGTGGAAAATGGGTGTTGGTTTAAATTTGCCAAATTGTCTCCATTTTGCCATACGATTACCCTCCTCTCAAGGAATAAACAGGGGCCTCTTTTTTCCCCCCCAAAGTAACTGATAGCTAGAATTTTTTAATTTATATTATTGAATGCGCGGATACAAGTAAAGAGCGGCCAAAGCCCAGCATTGGCAAGGATGGCGCGCGGTTTTGTGTGCCGGCAAATGCTGCCGCCATCTTGCTCAGCTCAGCTCTGTGCTGAGCTCTGAGAGCGGGAAAGACTGACTGCCCTCCCCTGCCCTCTGCTGGCGCGTGCTGTGCATTACAACCAATGTCGTCCCTGTCAAAACTCCGTGTCGGTGTAATAGAATGAAACGCTTCTGTGATTTGGCGCACAGTCTGTGACGTCACGGTATTGAAAATCATACCGACGGGATTTAGAAATATCCTGGTATACCGTAATACCGTCATACCGCCCAAGCCTACTACACATGTAATCTCACTTTTACACACCAAAATAACGTTAACAGAGTAAACGTATGCTAATGGAGAGTCTATTTTGTCCCGAGAAAAAGTTCATGACTATCGATAAAAAATATATATAAACCTATTGTTCATTTTCGCGTTATTCCCCACACATTGCCAGTACACTATTACTGTAATATTTACACTTACCCATGTCCAAATGGATCCTTGTTTTTGTCTTTGTATTCTTCTTCTTCAGAAGAGTCGAAGACTTCAGGTTCTGAGGCTCTATCTTTACTGCTGCTAGCGAAAAGAATCTCTAGCAAAGTCGGCAACTGTAAAGTTTGTTTTAGCCATTTTCTCTGTCTCTCTCCTCACAGACGTAAACTGATGGAAGACACGTGGTTTATGTTTTTTTTTTACTTGGTGGGTAGGTCCTTAGTGATTTCTCGATGTCCATTGGTCATTTCAGACCATGATAGCTGCCGGCCGAGATTTCCTTGACGGACCCACGAATCCACCAATCCCACACGGTGTAAAGTCAAGCTGCTTTGAGCGGCCATATTGGCTGCTGTGCCCTGGTTACAGTCTCACAGGAGATACCGCTGGAAAGCTACTCTTCCAGCGATTCCGCGGATATCTGATTCATATTTCTACTCCTCATCATCGAAAACATATGATTAATTACGTAAATTATGCGCATCCACCGACTCCGAAATGGAGAAATAAGGTTGCAAGCAGAAGCTCTGATATCGCCACTTTAAGGCCCAGAGGGTGAATCTTTTCAGCCGGTAGGTAAGCGGTGGTAAATTGCACATGCTCTGCTGAGGAGAGTATTTTGTTTTAGTCTTTCAACTATTTTCTCATCACAATGCAGAAGGAAATGGGCACGCCTCTCTCCCATTAGTAGATGTAGATGCAGTTCAGCAGAAAGACAATAGTTCCTACATGCAGATGTAGGTACTCAGATCGTGTACTTGAGTAAAAGTAGAAGTACCAGTGTAGGAATATTCTGTTACAAGTAAAAGTCCTGCATTCAACATATTACTCAAGTAGAAGTACAAAAGTATTGGCATCAAATTATACTTAAAATAAAGGTACTCTTTATGCAGATTGGCCCATTGAAGAAAAAAAAAATATTATATGTTGATTATAATTATGGATGCATTAATGTGTTTATCAAAGCTGATAAATGTGCAGCTATTTTAATTACTTTGTATACCACAGGGTAGATTGTGAATGTTACACCAGGTTTAACTACAATCTTATTTAACTGTTGATTATATTTCAAATTATAAATACAATCTTATACAAAGTACAATCTTATTTAACTGTTGATTATATTTCAAATTATAAATCAACATTTTTAAAGTAACTAAAGGTACAAAAGGAAGTTGAATAAAAGTACATTATTAACCTCTGAATTGTTGTGGAGTAGCATTACATGGAAATACTCAAGTAAAGCACAAGTATCTCAAAATTGTCTCTAAGTTCAGTACTTGAGTAAATGTACTTAGTTACTTCCCACATCTGAGCTGTACTTGTTATATCAAACATCAATAGAAATACTTTATGCTTCATGCTGTTTGACAATCCTACGTTATGTTACAGGAGATTTGTCCGTGTTACTTGATTCCACCCACCCCTTCAGGGGCTTCAGGGGATATGCACCCATTACCTCCTGATCCTTTATTTGAGCCTGCTCTGCTGCAGAGGCATTGTTCCAGCTGCGCTTATCGACACTGTTCATGTGGTCGAGTTGTATCCTGGAATGCAGAGGACTGAATAAATGGAAAATCCCCCGCCCCTCGATCCAGAGTGAGTGCATAAAAGAAGCAACTAAACACAAAGACAAAATGTCTTACTCAATTTAAGATGAGAGTGGAAAAGTAAATTTTATAGCAAATAAAAATAAACAATTGAAAAAAAAGCTGCACATTGCAAGTGAGTCACCTCCCCAGGGCCAAAATAACCACCTTTAAATGTCTCACAACAGAAGAAAGGTTGTTATGATAATCATGATTTAGATCTGACACAGAACATTAGGACACTGGAAAATAATTTGTTTGTGTATGTGAACTGAGCAAATCACCTCCTAACATCTCTCCTTGGACTTTTTCCCCAGGAGGAGCAGCAAGAGACTAGGTGCACAGGGCCGTAATGTTAACATGTCGAGAGAACTGAGTCCCTCTGCTGATGCAACCAAACACAAGGTGTTTACAAGGGACCCAAAACTACAACAACCTGCAAATATACAGTGCTTTTAGTCTGAAATATAAAGAGTGAAAGATTTAAACATTATTCACAATCTTTTGTGTGTGCTCTAGATTCTTTTTTTTAAGCAGTAATGTGTTTTTTATACCTTAATTTAGCTTGTTTGGTAAAGTAACCTTAAAACTTCAGTTCAAATACAGGACATTAAACCCACTGGTTTTGGCATAGACAAGAACTCAAGAACTGCATGGGCATAGCAGCGTTATACACTTTCTTTGTATGTTTATTGACATGCAGACATCCCTTTACACACAGCTAACCAATAAACCATTCTCACAATGTAAGTAACAAACTAAAATATCCTTATTTCTGTGTTCAGTGTTTTGTTGGGCTCTTTTGGTCCTCCGTTTGCACAGTGCTCCGATGCGGAGACCCCTCTGTGTGGGCACCAGGCTCTGTCTCTGCACACATGTCATCGCTCGCATCTGCGCCGCAGTCTGTCTGATTCAGCTGGCGCTCCAGCAGGGTGATGCGCTGCTTCATCCGCTGCTGAGTGTGTTTGTACTCGCTGAGCAGACGGGCAAAGCGAGTCTGAAGCGTGTCCAGAGAGGACTCCAGCCTCTCCACCTTCTCCTCTGTGTCCTCCTTCTGCAGCCCGCCGCCCTCCTCTGTCTCATCCAGCAGACCCTCCTTCAGCAGGATCTCCCGGCCCCTGTCCTCCAGCACAGTCTTAGCATCTGGATACTCGGTCACTGCCTCCATCAAATCGTCCTTAGAGAGGCAGAAGAGATCCGAGTAACCCAAGCTGCGAATGTTGGCTGTCCGACGATTTCCCATCTTACTACCTTTTATGTTCAGAATGCTGATTTCCCCGAAGCAGCTGCCAGCGGTGAGGAGAGCATACTGTGTGACCCCGTCATCTCCCACCACAGCCAGCTTCCCCTCTTTTATGATATACATCTCTTTCCCGATGTCCCCTTTTCTGCAGATGTAGTCCCCTGGACTAAAGACCTGAGGGCGTAGCTTTAGCACAAGCTCCACCAGCAAGCCTGCCTCACAGTCTTGAAAAATGCGGACTTTCTTTAGTGTCTCCAGGTGTACATTAATCGCTATCTCAGCACGCAGTTTGTTTGGCAAATTCTTCAGCACCTCCTGCTCGTCTACTGCTTTCTGGTTGGTCCAGAGGTAGTCGAACCACTTAATGACGCGTGTCTCCAGTTCTTTACTGACTCTGCGGAAGTGCATGTAGTGTTTGATGGCGTCGATCCGAGCTTGAAACTCGGCACGTGTGGCATTCATGTTGGAAATCATGGAGCCAACATTTCCCACAATTGTGGCAAAGATCAGCACCCCAACGAGAAAGTCAAAAACCACAAACAGGTACTCCTCGTCCCGCACAGGAGCAGGCATTTCTCCAATGGTGGTAAGAGTGAGAGTTGACCAGTACAGGCAGTAGACATAACTCCGAGTCAAGGAGGCATACTCAGGTTTGGAAATGTTTGGAAACACCCAAGTGTCCGATCCAAATCCCAAAGAGTTGGATATAGCGTAGTAGATGCAGGCGTTCCAGTGGATGATGACCAGGATGTAAAGTACCAGGTTGCCGATACGGAACATGTTGGGGTAGTTGGTGCGTGTCTCAGTGCGGTCAAAGAATTCAAACATGCGTGGGAAGCGAAGCAGGCGGTTGAACCTGAGCTGTGGCGTGTGGATGCCGGTGGAGATGTACGCCAGGTCAGTGGGCAGGATGGACACTACGTCAAGTTTGAACTGTAAAGTCCTGACGTAGCTGTCTCGAAGCTTAGCGGGATCCTTCACCAGCAAACCTTGTTCCAGGAACCCTGAGACCAAGATAATAAAGCACAAATTCAGCTGTGCAGCAATCTTAGCTTGCAGGTATGTTTTATACCTGCCTTTTAGCATCTTTTAGCTCATTGTTTTGCTTTTTCTGCCTGTCAGTGACAGCTTCTGCCTTCTTGTTTCAGCAACATCTCATGAACTGTACACTTCCTGCTTATTAACAAATGGCAGACATGACAAACACAGTTAGCTACTAGCTGGTGAACATAGTGAAGCATTTAGCAGCGAAAGAGACAGATACTCCCTCAGGAGTTGGTGTGTAGATCAAAACAAAGCTAAAAGGTGTGTAAGTATTAGACTAGTTGACCAGAAACCCAAGCAATGCTATGTTGTTCTTTGTCTGCTGGATATGCAAAGGTTTTAAGAAACACTTTAAATGTGTTATGATAACTTGTTTTTGTTTAATCCATTGGCTAATGTGCTGAACGTGACAACCATTTACATCTCTACCAGGATTGTCATTTTTTCCAGAAACTAAAACATATGACATTAAATAGTCAAACAAACATATTCCCATGGGTTCTTTAAAGTAGAGCACCTCTGTTGAATTACATTGTGTCATGATGCCAGAAGCTGTATATTGAAATACATTACCTGTGCGAAGTCGGACGCATGTGTCCATGATGTACACAAAGTCAGAGAGGTAGTCCAACACCAGCCAGCAGATGTAGTTGCCCACCTGTAACTTCTCAAAGCATGCCCTGTGAATATACAAATATAAAATATTTACTTCCCCAGCCAAAGAAGTGGACATTAACACTCATACACTACATCCATCATCTCTTTACCCTCACAGATAACCATTGTGGCGTCATTACCTCGCCACAACGATGAACCAATTGTAGAGCACCGCTACGGCGATAACAGATAACCACCGGTAGTAGGCGTTATCGGATGGGGACACCACAAACAAATTCCACTTTTTCCTGAAAACAAGGAGAGATTGCACATTATAAAGTCAGGCACAACCATGGCTCATGTATATCTCTATAGAGTTAGAATAGAAGCAGGTGCCAGATATAAAGCAATGCAATGCAATAAATACCGTTACTATTTTAAAAGAGACTTGGTGTTGTATTGTACTGCATTATATTGAAATACAGAATCATGTAATAACATACAGAACAATGTGAAAAATCACAGAGATGAATCAACATCACTGAGAGCAGAACTGCCCTTTTTTATTATAGAAAAACCTTTATTTAAAGAGGGTGGATACTTTTTAGGAACAATTCTGAGCATCACAACGCGAGTGCCGTAAAGTTTCATTATATTGCAGAGAACCAAAACAATCAAGATGGATATATTTAATACGTGTTAAAAATAAATTGAGTATTTTTTATTTTGGGAAGAGACGTGTCTGGTATTAACAACGTTTATTGTTAAATTGTTGTTGTTTTACAAAGGAAATAACAGAAGTGTACTGGTGTGCGTGTTTCTCGTGTTCGGTTTAGTGTGGCATACCTAAAGATCCCTTTGGGATTGTTGCCATTAGCGTCTGGTTGTGTGTTGCTGATGCGACTGGGGGGCATTCTCAGCTCAGGGCCACGAAAGCGCTCCAGGAAGGAGTCTGGACGCTCCTCCTCCAGCATGCCCCTGTGGGCCCATTCCCTCAGCCTCACCACCAGGCTCACCAGCCTGACACAGGAAACACACAGACTCTCATCACATCCTACAGAACTTTCCAGTCACACAAGGAGCCAAATCAATACAGTTGAGCATGAATACAGTCTCATTTGATTAGACGATTAAAGGACAGGAATCACAATTAATCTTTCTTATCAAACACATGTAATTGTTTGATAAAAAGCATCTTTAAAGAAGAACAACTTTATCTTGTCTTATCTAGAAACTTTTTTTTGGATTCATTTATGGCTTTTACTGTGAAATATTATAATTTGTACAAATGGTTTAGTCCCAGAATTAGTCTTAAAATAACATTTTAATGGGTAAGAACAGTCTTGAATTCTCTTGAATCCCAACTGATCGTTTTAGTTTAATCAAATTCAAATTTTTCGAAAGATTCTAGAATATAAAGTAAACCAATAACTAGTTTTACACAATAACATATAGGCCTATTTCTTTGGTTTTAATAGAACACAAAGTCACCAGAATCTGTGAGAGCCTGAATCCAGTTGGTACATCATGTTTTCTTTAGCCATGGACTGTTTTAAGAAGCGAGCCAACCTTTGCTACAACATTATTCAACAAGAAAGAATATAAAGAGAGCTGCACAACAATGTGTCACCATTGATCAGTGAGTGTCTGAAAGCTTTGTGAAGGAGGCTTTACCTTGACATGGCTCCATTCCTTTGAAATGAATTTATGGAATTGCGTCCATGAGGATCGAGAGCGGCGACTCTTTGTAGCTCTGAGGATGTGTCATCACACACAGACGGCACCCTGGGAGTAAAAACACACATGTGGACTCCATTTTTTTGCACCTCACATGCTTTGCTGCTGTCAAACCAACCTCTGATACAAAGACTTTAAAACACATGATTTAAAACAGTTCTCACCTGCTCAGAATGCTCTCGGCTCTCCCGATCTCCTCCTCCAAGGTGGTCTTCACTGACAGATTGTGTGGGGACAGGTCTCTCTCCGCTGTGTGGCCCGTCATCTTCAGGCCTGCAGGCGTGGACAAACTAATGTTACTGCCTCCTTTGTGGTCATGGACTCTGTGTGCATGGCAGTGTTCAGCATAGGTTCACTTGACTTTCCTCACAGAGACACTTGGCAGCAGAAGAGTTCTTTAAGGTGTCTGTGGGGGTGTTTATGGTGCGTGTGACAGATTACAGTCAGGGGACCGGGGGACGTCTGGGACTGTCTGCCACCCTCCCTCACATGGTTGCTGTGGTGATTGAAGCAGCTATAAGAGAAACTGCATGACTAAGAATGCATGTTTTTGATGAACCCAATGCCATTTCCTCGGAGCGTCCCCCCCACCAGAACGTGAGCAGTAACGCTTTTCAACCCTCTGACACATGAAGAGGTGATTAGACAACTGTTACCATTGTGTGGCTAATTGGCGGATCATTAACGAAAACACACACACAGTCGGCCTGAAGCCTCTGGGCTCAGCCAGCCAATCAGCTTATCTCCCTCAGGAGCAGCATCGCTTAGGAAACCAGAGTGTTCACTGAGGACAAAGAGTTTGATGTATGTGTCATTACTGCTGCAGTCACTGAGAGGGCTGTAACAAGTGGTAATTTAACTGCAAAGAGACCCATTATCATTAGTGTTTTTTCCTGTTAGGCTTTATTTTATGGTTCTATCATTTTTGAATAATTCTGCATATATTTTATGGAAAGTTTCTGAGAGGCAACAGTGAAACTTTGTAATTATGGGATTATTCCAATGTATTGCTAATGCAACTAGCATGGGCAATTATTATTGAAAATATACTTTCCAAAAACAAATGAAAAAATTATAAATGTTTACTTGCACTTACGTGCATTTTGGTCATGCAATTACCTATTTTTCCTTATTAATAAATTACAGGAAAGATCTGTGAAAAAGCTTAACCTGTAATACAAATAATGATCTTCATTAACATGGTGACAAAAAGCTTCCCTATAATTCCATACAAATATTTTGTTATATATTTTTACTTAATTAAAGCTTCTATTTTTTGTACTGGTAATACACTGTGCTGCACATTTCAACAACCTTTTTTATTTTCTCTATCTCTATTAAATTAACCTCATTGCCCTACAAATGCCAGGGGGAAAAAATATAAAAATCCTGGTAATGTAAATCAGTTCAAACATGGTTTATTCTTACCTTTAGTTTCCTTCAGTTACTCCAAAAAGATCCTCACGGTGACTTCACACAGAGACACCCAGAGCCGCTCTCTAACGGCCGCTCCATCCTCAGCGCCAACCATCAAACTGCAAGACTAGTTCAAAAACAACCACAAGTCCTGTGCTGGCAACACTTTCTCTGAGCCTCCTCTCAAGGTGCTCTCCCCTCTCAAACTGTAGTCCGCCTATCCACATGCAGAATGGGAGATGCTGCAGGGCGGAGACACAATCTAGCTTCAGACTGAGGAGAAGCAGAGCATTCAACATCTCTTTTGTCCCATTTGGTCTTCAGCTCTCTTTAAAATGGTTGAAGTAAAAAATGTCTGAGGTAATACCTAATCTTTTTACTTGACATTATTCTGCATTGACATATTTGATAATTATGTGTATCATATTATATTTACTTTGGTTAAATATTAGCTTGCAGTGGAGGAAAATAACTAAAGTAATACTTAAACTTGTGCTTAATATCAGTTTTCAGACTTGATTTTCCAAATGGTGCTACTTTATACTTCTACGATACATGTTACACTGAAACTTTTACTCCACTTTTTTATATACTTCTTAGATAAAACACCAAGTATTGTTACATTTTGAACCAGTTGTCACCGAAGTAATAGATGATTGATGAGTGACACATTGAGGCATCAGTATTTTTATCTAATAATGTCATATATCATCTGCAAAATAAGTACTAGTTTCATTACACTTTCAGATACTTCAGTACTTTTAGAAATCATTTTACTTTTAATGAATACTTTAAAGGACCTGAATCATTATTTCTGGATGTTAATACACGTTTTTTTTAAATAGGTATTGCAAATAGGGCTAAATTGCGACACATTTGGCTTAATATTTTTGCGCAGTTTGGTGTGTAGTTTTGTCTTTATCAGGAATATTGTCATCATTGGTTTATTTATTATTCCAAGTTTAATATGGAACTTGGCCTGCCACTGTCTTTTCTGACTTTTTCCTCCATTTCATTTTTTTGTTGTTAATAAAATACAATTAGAAAAAAGTTTTGTTGAAACAATTTTTTCAACACACTGCATGCAGACTGTCTATCAGAAGAAACTGGAGCTTTGAGAGGATGAGGGCCACAGGAGACGGCCTCCTCATCACCGTCTCTCTCACAGAGCCTGGCAGTCGCAGTTTTAATCCAATCCGTAGAAAACTGAAGTCTAGCTGAGGAAGCCATCAGGGAGCGAAGCCCAGAGGACTTTACATGGGACTGAGATTCAGCCCAGTGAACAGAGAACTACAATCTGCCACCTCCGTCCCCTGTCGCACCGACACACTGTTGATAGACTGTAAAGACAATCCTGCCTGTTACCAAGAGACGAGAGCACACAGAAACAACTTTACAGAACATTATAAAGCATTTGGGGGCATTCCCTCTTAGGGCCTAGTAGCAGGGAGGGGAAACAAACAATACATCTATATATTTTTACGAGGTAGTATTTTTAAACATGTGTTTTATGATGAAAAGAGGGAAGATTATAAAAGTATGAGGGCAGTACAAAGAGAGATAAGATAAGAAAAAGGAGAAGCAGGCAGCAGTAAAATGAGGTTAAAGCTGGATCCTAAAGGGGATGTAAAACAAGTTTGTGTCTGTTGTGTCAGATAGCATGCGTCTTTACACAGATCACAGCAGATGGAGTTGTCGTAGCAGATTATATTTTCTGAGCACGTTGGGATACACATTAAGATTAAAAGTAATACTTGCCTTAGAAATAACAGTTGCTAGGTAACAGCTGACACAGACCGCATGGTGAGATTGTTTAGGAAATGTTTTTTAAATCTCAAGTAAATTCAATGTTACAGGTATAACTGATAAAACTATCATGAAAAATGTAAATAGAACAAGGATTGGTAAATGGCTAAAAGATAAACAAATATCTCAAAGGGATCATATCTATATAAATACAAACTTTCTTTATATGCTTTCTCATTTAGGAATGAACAGCATGTGGAAAATGTGTTTTACATTTCTGAAGATATTACAGGTTTTGAGAGATTTGCTTAATTTAACAGCCTCATACACTCATTTGACATTTTACTGTTTTTGTAATTACTACCATATACTATTTGTGGGTGCTTATGATTGATGTGTATATAATCTTTCTTTCTGGGAATTAAGATTTGGGTTGTAAATATTGTAACTAGTTTGATGAGACATGGGTTAAAAAAAGTATTATTTTTTTGTCAATAAGTGTGAAATCATAAAGATAAAGAAACACATGAGCAGTATTCAGATTCATATTTATTGTTACATATAAAGCACTTTAAGAGTAGACATTAACGTGAGACCAAATACAATATGGCCATCGTCATAGAATATGATGAAACTACCTGGAATGAAGTTACTCTTTATATTTGGTAATGTTGAGTACAAAAGAAAGGGGAAAACCTGAAAGCGAAAGAGTACAAATCGTCTTTGAGACGGGAAGAAGGCACAGCAGAAGCCAGGAGAGTCCAGACGCCTGCTCCTCATCCAACGTAACAGACCGAGGACAACGCAAATCAAAGAGTCTAACACAACACCGACCAGACGCCCCCCCAAAAAAACAGCATTTACTTCGAGTAATAATCCCAAGAAACAAACAAATGACGAGTACAAGAATACAGACAGCGCGCCAGGCTAGTCAGGACTATACTCTGACCGTATGGCTTCTGCATACAGATATGTAGTGTATGGTGCCAGTTATTAAGACATGCTTCGTTAAGAGAGAGGCAATGTTTGGGTGTTTTTTCCATGAGTGCTCCACCTAAACATCTTTATTTTGTAAGTATGGTTCAAAAGGAATGTGTGTTGCTTGATCAGGGATATAATTTACCTATCCGTCTGAGTACAAATATGTAAACAACCTTGCAGCTGGAAATATGAATACTCGCTTTTAAAAAACAGCATTCCTTACACAAGAGTTCTGAATGTTAGAAGTAACAAGTTGTCCTCTGTAACAAGACACCCATCTATTTTAAGACATTTTAGTATTTTGGATTCACTTTAAATAAGAGGAAAATATTCTTCAGTAAACACCTCAATAAGAGGCAGGGTTCCAGGCGGATTTCTGATTTTGACTTCATGTTTTCAGTAAAAAAAACCCTGTCATTCCTTCAGTTGGGGGAGCTCTTCGAAATAGCTTTTGAGTTTAGGCAAGTGTCACAATGATCCCAGCCAGTCTCTTAGGCACGCTTCATCCCCCGACCCATCAAGCAGGCAAACACTGTCATCACCATTTTGGGCTTGACCTCCACAAGGTCTTCTGGGAGAGCGTAGACACGGGCGCCAATCTTCCTCGCCATGGAGACGGCGTATCTGGAGATAACAGAGACGTTAAAAAAAAAAAATCAGTTTGCAAAGCTCCCGACACAAAAGTCAAAGCTAAATTCTTGTTCTTTTTGTCGTCGAATATCTTACTTGGCGTTCTCGAGTTTGTCGTCCTCAGAGAGGCTGCCGGTTTTTAATAGATCGTAGTTGATGCTGCCGGGCTGGATGGCGTCGATCAGCTCCACGACTGCCAAACTGCTGCTGATCTCCTTATCCTGAACACCACAAAACACACACATGAAGTTAACCTGACTGACAGGATTACATGATACTACTATTATTTTAATAACATGAAACTACCAGATATAATGCAATAATAACATTTATTTTCATTCAGGGGCTACAGATTGGGTTTTTTTGGTGTACATTTTCACACCATGCCCTTGGATTCACAAAGAACTGGCTTGTTTTAGTTCATCTATACTTCAGATGCCTCATGGAGAGGTGTTGTGGGATCATTGAGTTGTACTGCTCCTGCACAGTGTACCGTATGTACTTTCTAATACATTTAAAGATATGAGGATTTACATTTGCTGGGGGCGGCTTGTTCGGCATGCCTTCAGTCACATGGTTTCCCTCAGCAGGTGCACAGGTGCTATAGTGTCTCTAAAATATTTGTCACAGATAACCATTGTATTATTTATAGCCCTCAGTTAATTTACTATTAACTTGCTGACCTTTGTGGAATTTCATCTGCTGTTGAGTCACTATACTTCAAGAGGGAACTTAAAATGAGTCTTTGGGACTAAAAAGTACATTTCTGGGGACATTACTATACTTGTATTTACTATGGGACCAATTTAGTACAGTTCTGTGAGGTTTTTTACAGGGAGTTATATCTGATCATGCAGTTAGGTGAGTTTAAAGTTGTTTTATCAAAAGTATTTAGTTTGTATTTTATGGAGGAATCTATATATTTTGGCAAACAGTACACATATTTTATTTAATAATGATGATTTATAGGTTATTTTTGATATCAAAGGTTGATGTCCTGTTCTCAGTAGAAAGAGGCAAAACCCTTTATATACATAAAAAAAGCAATATTACCACAGGAAAAAAAATGCAGTAAAAACCTCATCCAACTAAACGTTTGCAATTAACATAAAGAACATTAACTTAAGTATTTTGTGCGCACAGATTGTGAATCTAAGGGCATGGTTTACAAGGGTGTTAACTTGGATTTATAGATCGAGTAACACACACATTCATTCTACAATATAATGAATTTTACACATTCTTTCAAATTTCTAATAGAAATGTAATGAAAAAGCAGATGTACCTTAAAGCTTGAAATCTTGGTTGATTTTCCAGCCTCTGCCAACGTGCTGTTCACCCACTGTACGATGATGTTATCGTTTACTTTCTGTCCATCTCCCAGTCCCTCCAGTACATTCAACGTGTATCTGAAAGAGCGAGAAGCAGAACGTTTGTGAAAGAAGAAATCTTATGCTCATTATCAGGTTCATATTTGTTATTTCTGCCTCTACTGTGACATGTTTACTTTAATGTTCAAAAAGGTCTTTAATGTTCTCATACTGCCTGTCCTGCACCTCTTTCACCCTCTGTCTGAAACCAGAGACCAGTGTGCTCTGATTGGTTAGCTGGCAGACAAATGTTTTATTCTGAAGAACATTTTTTGTTGTTTTTGAAATCATGGGCCTTTCCTGTACTGTTCTCATTTTTAGGTGACAACATTAATCAAGCATATAAATGACTAAATATGTCAACACGTATCCTGGCAACAGAGTTTATGGGAATGTGGTGTCAATTAGTAAGTAACACACACATTAACAACACCACTGGCCTGAGATGGAGGTCACCACAGACCCACACCCTGGAAGTTGTTTACAGTAAATACTCAGAGCCAACACAGTAAATCAGACAAAGAGGACGATGGTGATTGTAGGTCTCGTAATGCCACACAGACTGAAAAACAAAATGTTATTTGGATGCAACCTTATTTATTTAAACATCAATCTATTTTGATTTGTTTGCTTATTCCCGTAAAAGCTCATAGGCTCTTTGACAGTAACATACTATTACATCTCCTAGTCCCAGGTCTTTAAACATTTTATTTTTATTTTTATGCCTGTAAATATCTCATCATTTTCAATACTTTAAGAACTTGAAATCTGAAAAAAAGACAATGCCAGTGTAATATAACAGTGAGTCAGAGTATTCAAATCCACCACACATACTTGGCATGCCAGGCTGATTCATGTTTTCTCTTGCAGACGAAGATAGGGCAAAAGTTCTTACACTTATAAGAGATATTTCCTATCTGTTCTTTATTTGTCTATGATCCTGGTGCAGTTGGGTTTTACCTTCTCATCAGCTGCCACACCAAAGCCAGGGTCAGGGTCGCGTTGCCATCATTCAGGTCCTGCCCGCCGATGCCAACCAGGGAGAACTTGGCCGTTTTGCCCAGCTCCACTGCATAATTACAATTCTCCAACTAGGGCCACAGAATCAAATAGTTGGCCAAAGTGAGCCAAAACGTTTTTCTTCTTTGCTACGAACGATCTAAAGGAATCCGGTTTACCTTTTTCATGTTGGTTCCCAGTTTGGGGTAAGGCGGCTTGTTGACCTTGCTGTTCCAGTCTACAGGCACTTTAATCTTCTCGTAGAGCTGAAGGATGACCATGGCGTCCTGCAGGTCTCTAGAAGCATAATATGAAGTTTCATTTAGTTGGATAAATACCTTCTTTAGTGTACACAGGAGTGAGATAAACTGTTTGTGGTTACGTACCCATAAAGGTGATTGACATGTGGGTTCACTCCCAGAGAGTTCATCCAGTTTCTGAACGTCCGCTCTTCTCGTGTCTCACCTAAACAACAAAGGATGATGGGATTCAGCTGGCTTTCATGTGATGTGGCTGGAGGGAGATCTAAACATGCAGCATGCTCGTCTCATCAGAGCCGAACAGGCCTGGTGTCACTCTGTTATCCATGTAAGCAAAAAGCCTGGTAACTAGATAACTGTCACAGACTTGTTCTAAATATATACAAGTTCTGCACACTGGAGCTATTGTATCCAGAAGCAAAGGGCCTTGTTTTCACATTTTATTAATAAAATGAGTTTCTCTGCTATATTACGCCTGCAGGCCAGTTAGTGTGTGAGTAATAAGGAGTTGTTTGTTCAGAGCTGGTTCTTGTCAGGCTGTAGCGCTAATCTCTGTGGTCGTTACCGTGTAGTGAGACAGTATTCATCGTGGCCCTGAGAGCTCAACACAGTGCAAAGCAATCAAACATGCATGCATGAAGGGTACAGAAAGCAAACGAAGAATATATCACAAATGACGGAAAAACATCAATTTGACGAGACACACGTGGGCTTTCCAATAAGTTCTGCTAAAAAATGTTTTTATGAGACACTTAAAAAAATGTTGCACACAATTGGGATGAGCGGAATTTGTTGTTACCACTGGTGGATTATTAATTCATTGAATATTGGTGTGTGGGTTGAAAAATCACCCAAATATTTTGTTGCTTATTATTATTATTGCAGATATCTGCTGTTAACCTAACTTTAGCCTTTACTTTATTACTATATTAAAATCTGGAACATTTCGAATACACTTCAATAACTTCATAAGCCACACACCACGGTGACAACCACCATGTTTCAGCCGTGTGTGTCACTTTTTATTGTCCCCTGGAAACAGTTTCTGTAACGTTGTGAGCTTCTTGCAGCGTTCCCTAAATGATCCACATCTGTACACATTCTAATTGTTGTCGCATTGGTAATAAGGTTTATTCATTTGTTTAATTAATTTCCACTCTTGGGCAAATTATTAGTTCATAGCTACTTCTGATGGGGACACCATGATGTGGTTGCTGTGAGATTTGTGAAAAAACTCTTTATAGGAGGATTAATGTTCCGATCTCTCTCGACACTCTCACCCTCCAACAGTCCCCAGTTGATGTCCTCGTTCTCAGGTTTGGTCAGCGCTGGATATTTGTTGAACAGATTGGCAACAAAGGCGAGGTTGAGTTTGGGGTTTCCGCTGACGACGTCAGTTGAGGTGACGAACTGCCGACAGCCGAGCCGGTCGGACTGCTGCAGCATGGCCTCCGCCCTCTTCAGGTCGTCTTTCTCCTGAACAACACACACACCACATGCTCCATCAGAGACTGTACAGCTGTTACCATGTGGTGCAGATACTCAGCTGTCAAAGGGCTTACGCTGATGCCGGCCATGTTGATATCTATGCGTGGCTCTTCTTCCTCTGTGCCTTTTGGAGAGATTTGATTCAGGAGGTGGAAATAGGCCCTTGAATCCTGGGGAAATTACACAAACAAAAAACTGATTTCAAATCATAAACAAACAAGACAATTTGCCGGGTAACATAATTGTATTTTTGGTCTCATTAAGAAAGGTGTTCTCAGTTTGTTTTTCTGTGCATACAATATTTTTTGCTTGGTCTTTCACATGGTTAAATCTAATTTAGAGGTTTAAGATCATGATTTTTACTTAATAATTGCTTGATTTTACATATATTAATCATTTAACAAATAAAATAGGTTAAAATGCTTTGGTTGAAACTAGTTAGTACAGAAAGAACAAAGCAGTTTCTCTGAAAACTATTTCTGTTTAAAAAAAGTCAAGAAAGAAATGCCAAAAACAAAACAGACGGGTGCAAATACAGGTGCAGCAGCTTGTGATGACTTCATGGATGATTTACGGAGCCGCTTGGCAACGCCTAACATTGTAATAGTATTTTACAACCAACCAGTACTGTACAACCAACAGAGTAAGTGTTATTATTTATCTGAACATTTTCAGTGATATACAAATACATTTTCAATGCTTTCATACACATTTGACAGTTTGCCAATGTTTGCAGGTAAAGAGGCAGGACCCGTTGTATCTATTCATGCAGGCAGAACATTGAGTGAGTTTATGCAAACACAAACAACCCTGGCCGTGTGTAATGGTGGACACCTGAGTAGGTGGATTTAGTTACTAGAGAAGTGCATGGAAAAAAAACAGCAGACAGACTCTCACAAAAGGTCTTTAATACCAGACCTTGGTATTATCATCGTGATTTCTCTTCCTGCCACGTTACACTGGATTCATGTTAGTGAGATGCCCACCTTGATGTCAGAGCTGAAGTTATTGATCTTCTGCGCTCCAGCATTCTCCAGGTGGAAGTTAGCCCAGCGCAACAGCAGTTCTTCTGGAGAAAGCTTCATCAGGTCCTCCAGGGTTTCCCCGTCTCTTAGCAATGCTGCCAGCGCTGAGGAGGGGGATTATTGAAAGGTTAAGTTAGTTGACAACAGACCAGGAAACCCATGCTCAAATACAAGTTCTGTTACTGAACAATCTTCTATGTTCTGTACCTTCATTTCGGCTGAGCTCGATGTCAGCGAACAGGCCGATCTTGATGATCTGCCACAGCAGGCCCAGCACCAGATGGGGCTTCCCCTCTCTCAGGTCCAAAGCACCGATGTTCACCACGTGGCAGCCGATGGCAGAAGCCGAGTTCAGTCCCAGGTTCAGATTCTCCTGCAAGGTACAAAGTATCAGATGTTGGAAAATAGTAAAAAGGTAAGAGAAGCAGCAGCCCTGATAGTAAATTAAACTGACCTGTATCGTAAACGGTGTCAGCTTCTTCTTATTTATGGTCCTCTCGTCGATAGTGTCTGGCACTGACAGGTTAATCATTTTGCTGTTCAAAACCAAACATGAGATTTTAATCAGACATATGATTCAGTATGCTGGTTATTAAATAATAGCAAACAGGATGTTCATCATTTCAAAAGATGACTGTTTGTGAACTTAGCGTCAAATTAATTATTTTATTAGGGCTTCGTTGTAGCAAATTAACCAACAACCATGACTTTGCCACGCCTCACATTTGGACTTTTATTATGGTGGTAAATGCAACATAAAGTAGATATAGGCTGTTTCAATAGTTATGGGAATGCTAAAGGAAACATGTAGCTTATGAGGTTGATTTCTAACTAGCATGTGTCAGCCAACATGCTGTACACAAGTATTCAATATCCCTGGTGAATCCTAAAAAGAGTATTATTAAGAGTTTGATCAATATGTAATAATTTCTAAATATATCTAATGAATGTAGCAGTGGTGTATACGTTTATACATGATGTATTCTTTGCAATGCGAGGCAATACGTTGTTATGATAGATATCCCAATACAGGTTCATATTTCTCTTTTCCTCAGCCAGAATATGATCACAACATTCAGTGCGTTTACATGCAGGTATATTTATTTAGAGGGGTAGCTAGGGGAGGGAGGGGGGATGTTCTGTTGCAGGTCTGAGGTGAAGACAGGAACTCTCACCAGAGTACGATACCGTCTCCAACACACGTAAAGAGGGAGTCTGTGTTGGGATCCATGGGCAGGACGTGTTGGCAGTCGGGGTCTTTTTCCAGAGCGGTGTTGATCCAGTTCACAAAGGCAAATCGCTCCTCCTCTGTGAGGGTGAACACACAGAGGCGTCAGTTAAACGCAAAAACACGGACAGTATTTCGTAGTCAAATGTTTGAGAAGAAGGGGACAATGTCCTACCAGAGAACGAGTGTTGTGTGCCTTCACTTGACTGCACAGACGTCCCTCCGATAGCCAGGATGCCTTCTTTTCTGTTGATGGCCTTGCGGAAAGTTTTTGCTATTTCACTGCCCTTCAGGTCTTGTACGATCTAAGACGAAAGAAGAAAAAGAATACTCAGAGACCAGCGACCACCATGACAACAACGGTATGAAATACTAAAGAGATACATTAAGTTTATTTACATTATGATAGTGGATCAAAGAAAAAGAGTGTTGCAGTCCAGCACAGCCCCACCATAACTTTGAATTAGTTTGAGATCATAAAAGACTTCATGGCAGAACAGTTGTATACAATTGCAAGAGATTGTATTGGTTCTGCAGTAACCAGATCAATCAATTGCATGTTGTGTTATTACGGCATGATTTGAAACACTTTTCACAGATCACAACAATTCCTCAAATAAAATGTCGGCTTTATATAAAATGTATTAAATTACAGAGCCGGGCAATGGGGGTTTTATTCTCAGTCAAAATAAATCCAAAAATTGTGGATATTTGAGATAGTACAAAGCTGCTGGCTAAAGGGCTGAGAAAATAAAGTGAACATCAGTCCTAGTAAGTGAGTTTCTCGACAATATAACTGAATCAATTAAACATAGCAGGTCCAGGAAGACGTTGGGTTTAATGGTTCATAAAAGCAACTGATGCTGTGTTGTGCATTTAAGAACACAGTAGGGATTTAAAGTGAGACCTTCACTGCACTAATCTAAGTATTACAGTGCCAGCATGTCATTATCACCAGTAACCGTAAACTGCCAGGGTGCGCTGTAATTATCCTCCACACTGACAACACCCTCGGGCTCCTTACAACATTACCTTAAATCCTTCTCAACAACTACTGAAGGTAGCATAGAGAGCTCTGTGTTTGAGTTCCTACACCACTGTATGTAGCTAGTCACTGCTTTGACCATACACATTCTATGGTAATACGAGCGGTGCTTCCTGAACCTGGACTTATCGCTGCTTCATCAGTGACCTCAGCCCCACAGGCCCTGCTGTGACCACAATGAGCCATTCAGACTGTGAGCACGCTACCACAAACATGCAGGAGGTCACAGTGTGCCAGCTTGCAATTTTTGGCCACTTTTGGTAAAAGCTGGAACCAAAACAAGACAGTCACTCATGACCTTGTAAAGACTGTAAGAGTTTCCATTTGATTCTGCAAGTTAGGAAACCACTTTGGGAGGTACAGAGGATATTCAAGTTGCCCTACATGCATTTATTCTGGGTTGCTATCATCCATAACGATGTTGGAACGGGGGGTTTGAGGAGCACACACACACCTTAACAACACAATGCTGTCAAGTAGCTAACTGGAAAGTCCCAGATGTCTTCCCTTCCCTCAGGCACATGAACACAGCATGAACATCCCAGTTTTGCATAATCCCAAAAATCAACTGATCAATCAGGTGGACCCAGAGGGATTATCTGCATACAATGGTGTTACTTTTTGACATCTCTTTCTAAAGGACAGACAAAACCCCTACCAAATTTGTTAAGAGTTGTTTGATTTCAGAAAGTAACCAGCAAAAGCTTTATTAATGTGTCTGATACCTTCTAATATATCACTCTTTATAATAAAATATTTTTATTTTGGTGAATTCAATTCAATTTCATTTATAATATGTTGCATTTTCCTGGAAAACTATTTATAGCCTCGTACAAAAATAACCCCTCTCACATATGAGCCATTAGAAGTGTTTGGTTGTGTTTGTATCCACACCCTGCAGCCATTAGCCTGCATCTTATTTATCCTTCTTGTTTAGCAGTATCCGGGATGTTTCTGGCCTTGACAAAGATACGTTGCAGCCCGTTCTCATCCCCAGGTCAAAATAAAGCTGCTTTGTTTCGCCCCTCATACACCTTTTGGCATGTTTACCTAGCAGCTTAGAAGAGGTTGTTTTTGCTTACGCCGCTCCCTCTCAACATTCACACTCACCGACCACTGCCGCTCTCTGTCTTGCTTACTCATTGAAGTAAGGAGGAGGGGCCTACATTAAATGCTGTGTATTCACAAACAGCAACTAACAATGCTGCTACCCACTTTACATTTCTGTTGTTCTTTTAATTGGCTGCTTTTCTTTAATGGTTGGCTACACCTACAAAAGTACACAGAGGAACTCGTCACGAAACCATTTTTACATCCAGGTGGAGTCGCAGGTATTCGGTCACATCGCAGTTTGATGGCCCAATTTGATTGGATTAAATCATGGTGGGGGTTAAACAGCCATATACCCTAAAACAGGATGCTCTAAGTATCAGAAGAAAGTCAAAACACAGCTGTCAAAGGTTTGGGTCGACCTTCATGATCCTAAATCACGCTGCACTCCTGTACGAGAAGCTTCCTCATCACTGCTGAAACAAAATACTAGAGCTCACACCACTTTGCTGACATCACTTCCTCATTCCCTGAGTATGCATGAGGTTTGTTAAAAAAGGTCTTTCAACTCCCTGTATGGAGCTGCTAAAAGTTGTTTTGCGTAGTGACCCCACCCAGGAGTCGGGCGAAGTGCTTTTAGGCAGAACAGAAAACAAAGGGCAACTCCATGGAGTGAGAAAAGCTCTAAAGAGAAGGCGAAAATGTGTCAGGCTCGACACAACAAAGAACAACAAACACCGCTTTACGTACCGACAGAAACTCCTCGAAGCTGATCTTGTTATCGTTGTTGCGATCGAGTTTCTGGATGATCTCTCGGACCATGTATCCAGGTAGGGCATGGCCGGAATCTTTGAGGAGTTCATGGAGTTCATAATCACAGATATATCCATTGTCATCCAGATCTACAGAAACACACATAAGAGCATCAGACACCGGGACACAATGGCAGGAAAATACATCATACGGTCATGGTAACATGTTTTTTTACTCACCAACTTTCTTGAAGGTCTCCCTCATCTCCTCCATCTCCTCCTTTGTTATTTTTCCAGTCATGTTTCTGTGATTGACCTAAGGTGGTCAGTCAGAGAAAGGTGGGACTGCAGAGAGAAAAATAGCTCAGAGTTAACAACAGGGTCTCAAAAGATGATTTTAAAAGAATTTAAGAGGAACCCCAACTTTATCAGCCTCCTATTAACCGGCCTACTCGCTGTTCCGCCAGTCTTACAGGCAGTTCTCAACTCTTCTGCCACCTACAGAGAAGTGACCTTACAGTAACTCCCCAGGAAGAACAAAAGTCCCTCCCCTTCGTCTGTCAGGTCAAAGAAACTCTTAATGCCCACAGATCCCCGCCCCTACTGATCATATCTACCGTTTTCTATAGTTTCTTTTTTGAGCTCTGTTCCTTTTCCAAGCAGTTCTTTCTCCCATAATCAAAGTCATTTCCTGTTCCATTGTGTAGCAATATGTCCACGCGCTATGCAAAACTGCCAGAGAAACTGAGACTAATGCATCTTTTGATGATTTACACAACCCATGTCCTCCTAATCCTTTAAAAACTGAGCATTTTCTACTATAAGTTGTTGCCTTATTGTGGTTGAATATTGTCATGTAAACTGAGTTGGATGGGGAAAACGATAACATGTGACAACATAACATTTAGACTATTTATGAGGCTTCTGTCAGGGCTGTTAAGAGCTTGATGCTGTTTTACCATACATCTTTTTTGGTTATTTAACTTTTTAGCAGAGAAAAAGCGTCCTCACCGAGCAGAAATATTCTTTAATGTGTGCAGACGACTATAGCCAGCGAGAGTCAATCTCAGTTATTTTTCTAGCTTAAAACAACAGTGTTCCTGAACTCCTCTGAGGCAAAGCAGCCATCTGAAAATGACTGAAAATAAAGGAATTCCTCAGAGTACCTCCTTTCCGTCCTGTAGTGGCAGAGGAATGCACATTGAGGCCTGGGCAGATCGAGCTTCACTTAATGTACACTTAGGTGAGCAGGGTGTGTTACCTCGCTCACCAAGGCTAAACTGGTATGATGACATTCCTCTCTAACACAAGTGTTCGGAAAACAAAGATGAGGTTTATACTGTGGTGAACTAAGAATCAGGGATTTTTCCAGACAGAAAAGTGTGCCCATTTCCTGATTAAAAGTACAGATTGGTAATTTGCACAGTGTGTGAGTCAGGACTCCTGGGCAAGTTCATTTCCACAGTGATACATGTCTAGAAATGAGGGAAATAGTTCAATGTGAAGTTAGTCAAGTGAATGGAATCTATTAGGTTGTTAAACAGTAAAATATAAGCCTGATTTTGTGAATTTGTTATAGTTCCAACCCCCCTTGTCCTTCTGTGGCTGCAGCCGCCTCACAGGCTCACATTCAGGCAGACTAACAATGAACAAAGGTCCAGTGACCCGTGCATCCTCTTTCATGAATGAAACTATTAATAGTGTACATGAAAGATGATTCAACAGCAGCCATGTGGTCTTCAAGATGCGACTCAGTTTCCATAATGATTTTCTTACAAATAAAACTAAGAGATGGAGTAACCCGACACCATCATAGTTAGCAACATTTCCAAGGCAAAATGTGTAACTTTAAAATCAGCAGCAGGACAAACACAGACTCTTTTAAATGCCAGTCCATGAATCACAGAGAACAGGGTGTTTTTCTTCTAAAAAAGTAATACAAAGTCGGGGAAAGCACAAACTCCTGACTTAACGATTAGGAAAATGACGATGCCAGTATTTCTATATTTAACTTTTTCTCCAAAAAGGACGTGAAATGTGGCTGCTGAAGTCAGCCCAGCTACAATAAGGGCAGACAAACAATCCCTCCTCTGCCAGCCCTCGTCACACCCTCGACAGAGGGAGAGTGAAAACAGAAGAGGGGTTAAGTACATGGAGAAAGGGCACAGATGGCAACGGACAAATGTGAGACGTATCGCTGGTGGTACAGAAGAATGGAGTGTTTGTAAGCACCGCCACAAACCACGGCAATAAATCCTGTGTGACAGCAGAAAATGAGTTCAGAGCACCAGGCTCCGAAGACAGTTGCTGTGTCTTTGACAGCTGGAGTGTGCGCTGCCGAGAAGAGACTCCTACGAGGCAGCAAGCTCCTAAATGGACTGGCTCCTGTTGGCCTAAAAGCATATCAATACTCCTGACAGAGTTCAGACACAATATTGTAATGTCTGTGCTGAGCTGCAGAGCCAGGGGTTTTAATACATCAGAATGACTCTGGTATACTTTTGAATAATAAAGGATTGCAACTCAAGATTATGAGGGTTCAAATTACCCCCAAAATATATCCACTGGAACAAACAATGCAACTAACCTACACACTTGGATGAGTAGGTTCACACAGTTGAGTTTTCCTTTTGACATTTCATTTTGACAGTTTTCACAATTTTTTTATGTTTTATAGAGCAATTGTTTAATAAAAAAAACAACCAGCAGATTAAGCGATAATGCCGTCAATTACAGAACTAGTTTACAGTCATCCAGGTCATGTGATTTCAAGCTGTAGCTAAATAAAGCTCTTCCAAATATCTTGCTATTGTTTAACAACTAGATTTCACACACACACGCTAGTATTTATTGACAAGCACCCGTTTTATTTGTGGAGCCATACAAAGCACATTGACGCTGTTTACGGTCGCCTTTGATGGATCTTACAGTCAGTTTAAAGCGGAGGGTTGTTCCCAGATGTCGGAGTTAAATGTGTGGAGCCGACACACCCCGTCCTGCAGTGTTTCATCCACACAGTAACATGGGAAATGTGAGGCACACGCAAATAGATTGGGCACATTTCCCAAGTGTGGTCAAGCTCATATGCAACACACCCAACACAGTCTGCAAGAACATTTTTTCTCGCAATTGGCCGCAGATGTGAGTCAAACTAACTGACTCATAAACACCAAACCGTCTGTGACGCCAGCCCTTCATTTCCTTCTCAGGCTAGTGTGGATTAGATAAGCCCTGCAGACAGGTGAGGAGGAGGTGACGACAACAAATACAGTATGCAAAGTTTACATAGCTCTGACATCACGCGCAGCTGTAAACACATCATCCTGGGCGGGGATTAGAGGTATCATAAATAAACTAGGATAGGATGAAATGTGGTGGAAATATTCAGATGAACAGTTCCCTTTACAATATCCCTAAACGTGAGCAGCTAGTGTTTACAACTTGCTTTCTTTAGACGATTAATTTCCCCAAATCAAAGGATTGTAGGTGCAGTAAAGGATGCATCAGGTGAAAGAGACCTGTGCCAGCAAAGGTTTAAACACAGAAATATCCACTAACCATCACTTAGGAATGTCATTAGACAGGCTACAGAGGTGCTGCTGAATCAGATGGGTTGGAGTGTTACTGCTACACGTAAACAGCCACACCTACAAGGGTTTGCCATGACTCAACAAAAGCACTGTAAAGCGTTATCCTTTAAATATAGTTGATCAGCTAGTACAGGGCACAGTTAGAGTTTAATACCATCCATTACTCACGCAAGGAACGTGTGCCATAGAGTAACACACTGTTGTAGTAGTAGAAGTACAGTTTATGTATTCTACAGTACTTCCCACTCACTCCTTTTTGCAGTGCTTCCCTAAAAGAAGGTTCTGTTTTTTTATTTTTTATTAAAGAGATTCATCTTTGTATAGATCCCCATTATATATATA
>NW_011342737.1:23170-27199 GCF_000735185.1 Notothenia coriiceps | reverse complement strand
TGCAGTATTGTGTTTGTGCAGGTTGCACAAATACCAGCCTGTCAGGACATCGAGTCCACAGTAAAAAGGACCGGAGCTAGCGTTCGTTCCTGGGTGCGTTGTGCATCCACCTCCCTGCAGCACATACTCTCCACAGCTTTATCAGGAAACCGTATTACTTCTCTCTCCCCCCCCCTTCGCTGCTCTCTCTCTCTCCCCTCCGGTACACGGCACCGTAAGACGTAGTGTGGAGTTGCATTAGGTAACGCTGTGGTGGCTGTACTGCTCCAGCCGTCTCCTTTGTGTTTGTTTGTTTCCCCCTGTCTGTGTTGTTTGTGTGTGCGTGGTGGCTGTCACTCCTGGCTCCTGACTCAACCTCCACTCACCTGCTGCAATCAGCTGTGCACCCTCCCCGACTACACACCTGCTTTCCATCAAGCCATTTACAACGGCATATCAACGGAGGCTCCACAACCTTTCTCCGCCAGATCGTCAAGTATCAGCCGTATCTCGCGTCTCTCCTCCGGTACACAGCACCGTAGTGTGGAGTTGCATTAGGTAACGCGAGATACGGCTGATACTTGCGCATTAGTTTCTGTTATGGATCAGTATCAACAGTCCTGCCAGTAACGTTACTATATTATCAATGCTACGTTAGTTATAGCCTGATATATGATAGCTAACTTCACAATGTTGTGATGTGACGTTAGCTAACATGCTAACGCCGGTCACTCACAAAGACAGCTGCTCTGTTCTCCACTGGTTCTCCTCACACCACAGCTCCATTTCTCTCCGATGGCCGTTATTTCTTCTAATCCTTGGCTGCTCCTGGTCTCTTGGACGCCTAGCAGGCTCATAATTATAATCATATGCATTCGAATATATATGTTCAACCTCTTCTGTGTCAAAACTAGCATTGTGATCCATGTTTATTCATACGTTAGACCGGCCGCTCTCCCCCATGTTACGTCACACGCGGGAGGTCATGTGCGGAGGCTTTTTTATGCGGAAATGAAGATGTCACTGTAAAGTATATTTCTGTATATTTTTTGGAAAATCTAGTGTATTCATCATTTCCCTACACATTTATTCACTGGTGTCTCTAACCTGCAAGTTGCTCTTTAAAGTTGAAATCATCATGTTTGTTATGCAAGTTCAAGACTTGGGGTGTACAGTTGTTGTTGTTGTTGTTGTTGTTGTTGCAAATGCAAAGCGGATTAAGTTGTTTTGAAATCTTGTTTGATTTCAATTTTCAAACTGCCTCAATTGAAGTTATGGGAGGAATTAATATGTAAAAGTTTATTTTTATTACTATAAAAAAAATCGGGCTTCTCTGTTGAGAGCCCAAACTAAAATATAAATGTTTGTTTTGTAAATAATTAATATTTTCTAAGAAAATATATTTTGTTTCTCAATTTTCTGGATGTTCAGACCCAGTGTTTGGTTTTTCATTATGTTCCTAGATTATTTTTGAAATATAAAAAGATGTTTCTTCTTCAATTTGTGTCCTTGTTCTTGCAATGCAAACACACATCACACATTTCGTCAAGTATTGAATGCTGAGGTTAGGAAGTGGGCTGGGCCCCCGCCAAATTCTGCGCCCCTGGCCCGATTTTGGCATTGCTTCTGGTTGGATCCCATCATGTTCTCCTAATTGTATTTGAGTTTGACTTGGAAAAAGGTTCTCAGGCCAAATATTCAAAATGTTAGGTTAAAGATACAAATAAAACCTACCCTAACTTGTTCAAGGACCCTGACCTTGAACGAGTGGCTCCGTGAAACTTGAAACAGTCGACAGAAGAAAAAGAAAGGTGAGCGGAGATGGAGAGGGAGAGAGAGAGAGGGCGATCTGCCTGTCGAGCTGCCGTCATGCTGCCAAGGCAACTTCCAAATTAGCTTCATCTATTTTTAGCAACAAAAGATACCAAGAAACACACAATTACACACACCACACACACATTTCTTGGCAGAGTAGTGATTTGATCAAAACAGCATGGTCAGCTGTATCTTTACACACACACACACACACACACACACACACACACGTTGTTGACAGTGAGGTGAAGTGGATGGTGCTCATTAGGTGGGGCTGCAGATTGGTTTCTATTTATAGCCGCAGCAGCAGTGTGGGGGTGTTCGAAGCTACGGTGGGCTAACGAGATGCATCCGCTCTCCGAACCGCGGGAGGTTAATGCAGATAGTTAGCGTGGTGTAGGTTGGTATGATACAGGTCACTTATTTATAGAAGGCTGGTAGTTGACGCGATTCAGGTTGTTTAACACGAGCTCTGACAAACACTCGTTAGCGATGTAGCTCGTTGCTATGTTTCCTTATTTTAATAGCATACTTTTAAATGAAGGCAGTTGTTGTGTTGGGTCATTATTTGGCCACTGGTCATACACAATGGGATACCTCTCCCACGGATTCCATTTTCACAATTACCTGAAGCGGGATCAGCAGCCTGAACACTGAGATCAGAGATCTTCTTATAACAATAAAAATCATTATAAAAAATAAAGGGAAGGCAGTTTCGATGTTGGGGTTACCAGAAAATACCGCCATATATCATTTCACAACGGCACTCTCATGTTTAAATTAAGTGTGTTTTCACATGTGTTACTTTTTGAACAGACTAGTCTTCTTAAAATGGACGAACAGAAAATTGACTGCTTTCACATCGAAAACATTGCAAATAAGGACATGTGTCTTTGAAGAGATATTTCTCCGCTTTATTCTTATTTCATTAATACTTCTTTGTATTTGATGCAGTATTGCAGCGTGTGTGTAATCAAGCCTTGTCACTTTCATATACACTGAAATGTAATGTATTCTTTGTTCAATATCTATAGAGGTGCAGTAGTTTCTTACACAGACTCCTTGTCAACTATTTGGCTAGCGTTCCATGATTTATTATATTCCTTTCCGGGACTATGTGATCTGTTTACAGCAACCTGAGGGGGCTACAATGCAATGTACCAACCTGGAGCACTCTTGTGTTCACAAGCTACAGGTTAAGCATACACTTGAAACCACCTTTAGAGGGGTCTGAGTTTAATTTAGTTTACATGTGAGCAAGAATCACTCTCAAACTTCCCTAAGTTGTTCAAAGGCCCTGCCACATAAGCATTTTGATTTGATTCACATATTTTACATTCTCACAATACCATTTTCCTCCTGGAGCTCCAACTCAGACTCCTGCTGCCTGTCACCTGATGCTTTCAGAGGAGTCAGATCAGATCAGAAGATGAGTGAGGAGATTCTGGGATATAAATGTTGAGGCAGGAGCCGAACATCTGACAGAGGGATGAAGACGGGACAATCAAACACTGAGCTGCTTAGTCAGGGTGAACAGTTGAACAGTGGGAACACAATGCAGCACAGTCAAAGAATAAGAGGGAAAAACAAACATGTACACGGCATAAAAGGGGATTCAATATGCAAAGCTGTTTTAGTCATATGCACAATTCACATTTTAAGTCCCAGGCATCGCATACGATATGCTTAAGATATAAAAGAAATGAGGAAGTTAAAAAGTGCAGTAAAAAAAAGTTGTCGCAAGTAAAATGAAGGAATAGATAAAATAAGTACATGTAGAATAGAATAAGTAAGGGGTAAGGTGTGTGTGTGTGTGTGTGTTGGGTTGGTCTCAATTATAATAATTTAGGTCATAAAACCCTCTTTACCGAGAACACGTACTTAATCCAAAGTGTTACTTAAAGTGGACCTATCATGCTATATTTGAATAATATAGTGTAGGACCATACCTATATAAGGCATATTTATACTTTTTATTTTTCAAAATACCAAACAGATCATGCATTTTAGCCATTCCTCATTTCGCTCAATGTAACACTGTCTTTGCATCATGGGCTGATTCTGTGAGAACAGCACCACCTACAGGCCTGGCATATGTACTACAGCGTCTCCAGCGCTTTCCAACGGCAATGTCCGTGGCTGTCTCTCCTCCTGATTGGTGGAGTTGGCCCAATAGCCGTAGCGCCACTTCTGTGACGTCATAGAAGTGTTCAAATCTGAATCAGTCTGTATCAG
>NW_011342737.1:10767-23140 GCF_000735185.1 Notothenia coriiceps | reverse complement strand
AAGTCAATATAATGAGATAGCTACTCCTGACAGGCTGGATTTGTGCAACCTGCACAAACACAATACTGCACCATGATTAAAATGGTGAAATACAATGTAAAACTACCAAAAAACACCAGCTCACTAAAACACAACCGAACGAACTACTAACTATACCCGCGGTCAGAGAGTGGAGATGTTTACCCTTTGTGATGTAATATGACGCGTTTCACGCATGTGAGCAGATTTAATTGTAATTTTCAAGCAAGTTTAAGCATAAATGTAGAAAGAAAAAAAAAACCTGCAAGATGCTCTTTAACTGTTTTTTTTCTTTTTGTTGTGCTCTTTCATAACTGTATGTGTATTTATTCTTGCTGACAACAAACAAATATTTAGGAGAACCACAATCTGTCATTATTAATGTGGTTTCTTGTCTTTTACTATCTGTAGGGGGTTAACAGTATTTAGGCCTGTCCCCAGCTTTGTACCCTGTAATTACACGATGGATTCAGTTTGATGTTTTTGGTGCAATGTTTTACATCTACAGGCACTGTACTGGTGAGGCCTGAACCTGTTGACAATGGGAAAGATGACTTCAGGGGTCCTGAGTTTCGCAGCCGGAAACCAGGCGTACTGCGGAGAGAGTTTTCGAGGAGACGTGGAGGTCAGTTGCTACTGGTTGATGTTGTCACAACATAACACAATACTTCATTATAAGCCGGGCAGCCATTTCTTCGAGAAACAAAGAAGCTGCCCTTGTCACTCATGCAATGATTGTCTTTTGACAAAAAACTGTCAAAGTCGAACTAAAAAATCATTTCACTGTGTGTCTAAATGTGGCTTGATGGTTATCTTGTTGTGAGAGATATCCCTGGATATTTGACTTTCATTCTTACACCCTTTTTAAAAACCCTTCAAGCTGTTATAATAGCAATTTTGTTGCTCTGTTTTTATAGGTGGCGAACACATGGAAATTGTCAGTTGCACCGCTTGTGGCAGACAAGTTAACCACTTCCAAAGAGATTCCTTCTACCGACATCCAGTTCTGAACGTTCTTATTTGCAAGGTGAGTCCACCTATTTATACAACAGAATCAAGTCCTTATTTATTTGGGTCCTTTAAGTCATTACTTTTAAGGAGTCGTCTTCATTTTTTATTTATAATTTGTCATGTTATGACGTCATTACTTTCTGCTTGGGTGTTGTTTACATCTAGTGGGTGTCTATAAACTTGCCAATGACTTTATTAAGTTGAATTTGCCAAAAACATTTCTGTATTTGAATTTATATTTTAAAATAACCACCAGTGATATTTGATTATTGCTTACAAGAATATACATATCAATTATGATTTCTAATTTGCAGTACTATTGTCTTTAATATGCTATTTGTCAAAGCTGTCTATAACCCTCTTTCGTTATATATTCTTTGTTTTGGTCAGTCTTGCTACAAGTATTACTCAAGTGATGACATCAGTAAGGATGGAGATGGAATGGATGAGCAATGCAGGTATGATTTGTTATATTTAATATTTTTGCTGAAGTATTAACATGTTAATTTACTTACCTTTTGCTAAGCTTTTATCAAAAGCATGAATTATGTATTTTTCCTCTTGCAGATGGTGTGCTGAAGGAGGCAACTTGATATGTTGTGACTACTGTAGTAATGCCTTCTGCAAGAAGTGTATTCTAAGAAATTTGGGAAGGAAGGAGCTTTCAGGCATCTTGGAAAGCAAGTGGTACTGCTATGTCTGTAGCCGTGAGCCCCTTTGCGATCTGGTGATGGCCTGTGACAGCGTACTCGAGAACATGGAGAACATGTGGTTTCAGCAGCGCAAAAGGAACAGGGTAGAGCCGGAAAAATCTCAACTTTACCACATGTTGCCACACTTGCAACAAAACATTCCTTTGGATAAATGGGATCACACTGGTATGGATGGGAATGTGGTGTTCAACTATAACACACTGCAGATTTCCAAGGAGATCACCAAAAAAGCCAAACATTTAGTGGACTCAACAAACATCTTAAACCGGACATTTGTCAATTTCATTCATACTGTGACGTCAAACAAAAAAGCACCTACGGTTCGCAAGCTGCACCTGAACTCTTTTTTGTCAGTAGTCAAAGGATTGCGAAAATCACTTGCAGCACTTGAGGATAGCCTTAAGGAAGAATTCAGTGACGTGGATGTCATGAGCTGTTGGGAAAAGTTCTTTAGTGAAGACTTCGATGCACAACCTGTAGTAGATTCAGGCACAGAGCCGGAAAGCTCTGAAGAAAGGTGTTTGAGTGTCTTGCGGAAATTGGCAGCCGAACAAACAGAAGATTATGATTCTGACTCCAAAGGCTTCAAGGACAGGAGGACTGCATGTGCCTGCCCCGGTGAAAACATGGATTCAGATTCATGTGAAGCCACACAGAGTGCACAGAAGAATGCCCTGATGCCTTCTGAAAGCGGGATTAACATGACTAAAAAACTAGTGGTTCAACTTACTCCTGTACCAATGGAGCAGGAGCAATCCTCTTGTGCCCCAAAGAATGAGAAGGACATCAGCATGAGCGACAACACATCAGAGGGAAAGGATGTATCAGAAGATGAAAAACCATATGTTAAAGGTGTTAAAGCTGACAGCAAGATAAGCAACAACAACTCTATTGCATCTCTACACCCAGAAGAACAACATGGCAATAGACGTTCTCCCCGCTTGAAGACGACACCTTTGCGGCGACCAAGTGGCGTCAAGTCCAAAGAGTCTCTTTCAGCAGCAGACAGTGACAGTGATTCTGGCCCTGAGGAAACCTCCAGCCAAATACCTGCCAAAAACACTGAAGAACCAAGTCTGAGCCGAGCAAGAGACGACTCTGACTCAGATGAAGTCCCTGTAGCTCTGATTGAGCGATCTGCTATGACACAAAGCTCAGATGAACCCCAGAGCGATGAGAACGGTGGAAAAGCATCAAATAAGGTGGCCAAGAAATGTCTCTTTTGGCTAACAAAGAACTCCCCGCTCTCCCCGGAGAACATGCGCCGAAAACGCAAGATGCTAGACCGCTCCTCAGAATCAGACTCGAGTAATAGAATAACTAAATCACGAAGAGAAAACGGGACAGATTCCTCTAGCGATGATCAAGACTCACAGAAGAAGATGCAACACTTGAATACTTTGAGGCCAATTGGGAAGTCTCCCCTCGTCAAAAGAGATAATGAAAAATCGCCTAAAAAGCCGGTTGGGATACACGCTGAAAAATCTAAGGCTAAATCCCGCCAGAAAGCAATGGAGTCCTCCTCCTCATCAAGCGAAGATGAAGATGATGGCGAAGAGACCGGGAGTGAAGGAAGTGATCAGAAGATTAAGCGAATCACTGAAGATGTGGCCTTACTGGGGGCAGCAGCATTCCACCAATCGTCTGGTGAGTCCCATAATACATATATTATCTAAATATACAGTAGGTCTTGTCAATAGTTGTTTCCCCAGTTTCTGTTGGAAAGCTAATGTTTAATGAATGTTTCTTGTAGGAGACGACGAGGAGCACTCTGGGCCCTCGTGGGCAGCAGAAGATGATGATGATGATCCAGAAAATAGGTATGGTTCAAAAAGCCAGGATGTAGAGCTTGTAAAACACCCTAGTTGTGAAAGGCAGACAACATTAATACCCGAACACTGTGCAAAAGCTAGCAACACCCAGGTCATTAAGACTGAGTTGCAGCCTATTCAAACAAGACCAAAACGTAGCTGCAGCCGAATCCCAGCCTTCAAATACACACGCTAGAGGTACACTGTGAACATCATGACCCATTTTGTGATGCACTGAAACTGAACCGGCCTGGAACAAGCTTGTGAATGATGAGCAACGTACTCTGCTTGTCTACTTTATTTGAACTTGAATTGTATTGCATTTTTTATATAGATCATGCAAAGAATGCTTATCTATGTTTAATTTGATGTGCAATTATACGACTGTAAATGCTTAAGATGCATTTACCTACATTTCTATAATAAGTATTACATCTCACACCACCGTGTTTATTTTTCACGGCATACTAGACTTAAACAAAAGGGGAAACCTTGCATTTGGCGCACCTTGCCTTTTTGAAGAGGAATGAGCAAACACATGAACTATGAAGTGAATTTATTAACAGCTCAACCTGTTATGATGACGGTGTTTAAATATATATTTTCAAAAGTTTGAACTCCAGTCGATTCTTCCGTGTCATTACAGAATGCACAAAGAACTGTTCTCCATTGAGGAGCAATCTTAGATAAATTGTTATTCACTGGTGAAGTGTTACGTTTGACACGTTTGACAGATTACCTGCACATATTTAACCAAAGAAAATGAAGTAAATTTACAATTTATTTTAGTATAACACTTTCATTCTTCTCCTTGAAACCCATATTTTTGATTGTATTTTTCAAAAGGAATCCTTGATGGATCAGAGATATCATTAGTTAATTATGATGTCTGGATCTTTTTGTTAAGATGGCAAAAGTATTGTTGTTAAGATATCTGAATATGTACCTGCCTTTGTAAATGCACTTCAAGCTTTGTGTTATTCAGCTTTTCAGTTATTTTTCACACAAAAGTTCAATTGCCGTCCTGTTAAAGCCTGTTTATTCCGGCCAGAAATATACTTTGTCATTCTTATATCACACATTGTTTGAGCTTCACTTATTTCATGGATGGGCTTGTAATTATTGCCAGTGTTGAAACACAAGTCAGTCTTATGTATTACTTAGTGTTCATTGAGACAATAATGGTGGTATCATGAACTCCTGGAAATCTCAGGATACATTATGGGGCTGCTTTCACTGTCAAGCAAACGCAAGCATTGGGGAACATTTTTTATCTAGAAGATATTTATGGTAATAAACACCCAAAGGCTGACACAAAACACAATTAACAATTATTATTACTTTTTACAATATAATATAAATCCTTTTACACACCAACATGTTGACTGGCTTTCCTAATTGGATTGTTAAATGGTGCTAAGCCGGGGGGTTTTAGGGAATCAACATCAAACCTCTGGTATACACTTCATCATGATGAGTAGTACATCTTATTCTGACGTAATGCTCCTGGTATGCCTCTTTTCTTTTGAAACTAGATCACATATGACACTGGAGTCGATAATGCGTAGTAACAAGTACTTTTGCGTATATGTAATATTCTATAGCAGTTCTCAAAGGGCTGATTTTTCAGAGCCTGTGTCTTTGTGTATTTCTGACGGTGCTGCTTTGATAGATTCTCTTGGGTATGCTTACTCGAATAACAAAGGCATCTTTCTCCACTACTTGACCTTGAGTAGTATTTATCCATGTACACAGTGTTGGTTTTATCTGCTGAGGTTCCTAGATATCCGTTGGATACTTTCTTACATCACCCTAGCAGAATGGAGATCGAAGAAATTGTATTATTGCTGCTTAAGGCCAATCAGTGTGGAAATATTGGCGTCGAAATTGGAGAACATGTTACACACTCGCGCTAGAAAGATGCATTCATAAGAGGATGAATAAAATCCACTGCCACATGTATTCTGAAATAACATTTTGTTATTCTGTTTTTTATTGAAATACATCCCCGTTCTGAGGAATGACTTTTTAAAAACTTCTTCCAGAGACGGTGTTCTGGTTAATTACAATCATTTCGAGCTGTCATCAGTGTTCCCCCACTTTCTATACACAGAGTATACATTACTGCTGACCATTTTTCTAAAGCGTACAGTAGCTTTTCAAATGAAAAATCATTTATTACCGTATTTTTAGTTACAGAGATTTAAAACCTTGCGAGTGACTATCGCGTTTTTCTGAAGCATTACTGATAAAAAACGATTTGTTAAAAGAACTTGCGGTCAGAGCTTTTAAATTTAAATGGAACGTTGTATATCTGAGAATTGAGAGTGGGCTGTGAAACAACAACTATTGTAATGCAAACAGGGACCAAATTCACATTGTGCCTGTAATGACATCAATGTTTGTTTCTTATGTTTTTTCCAGGTCGGATTTCCTGACAGCACAGCAGTGATTGCAGTGCTGTTAGGCAACAATCGCTTAAATCTGGGATATTGTAGCCTCCGATCGGCACCAACCCGTTATTTAATTTTTTTCAACAAAGTGTGTTTTCACGACTTTATCCTAAAAAGAAATGGTCAGCAGAAATGTAAAGTTTACATTGTTTGTAGTTAGTGGGTTAAACGTGAAAAGTACTGTGTTCCATTGTAATCCCCCCCCAGCATGCGCTTACCAATGACCATGATGTCAAATTCACATGTGGCAGTGTGTTCATTTTCCTCAGTGTTTTTCTTGTCGTCCTTTTTCCCAGAAGCATGTTAAATGAGATACAGGGCTCTGGCCTGTTACTGCTGCTGTCGTCTGGCATTCTTATTCTGTAATGCACCTTTTACAATAAACTCTCGTTGGACATTTACCGCCAATTGAACATTTCAGTCATCCTTTCTCAAGTGACCTGCATGGACAATCCACTTGGAGATCAGTGTGCGTAATGCAGGTAGCTTGGTGAGAACGGGTCAATGGGGACAGACCATTTTCTGGACATTGGATGATTTGGAGCCAGTGCTTTAGGCTGTTTGACTCTAATGTGTTTGCGCGTTAAAAGGGTTTTAAGAGGAACTCATCACATGAGTGGTGAAAACACAATATGGCATTAAACGCATAAACCTCACATTTTTAAAACATCCTTATCAGGAACTGTATCGGATCATTGGTAATAATGCTTGACTGCAGTATTATAAGTGGTTGAAATTACATTTCATTACGAGTAAACTTGTATGTTCTTTGTTAGTATCCGATATCCTACATTTTCTTTGTTTGTCCCAAACAGAATATTAACTCTCTTGGGTTCAAAACGATTTTTAACTCACAATTTGATTAACAAGATATCAATGTATTTACTATTTCACATGAAAAAAAAGTGTCGGACTCAAGCAAGCAAAAACATTGTAGAAAATCTCTCCCCCTTTCCTCAAAATAAAATAAACCAAGACTGTCTTTTTCTGTGAAGAGTACTTGTAATAAATTATTTCTCTTGAAAATGTCTCTGTATCAGTTTTCTTTTTTTTCCTGCTTTTCTGAATGTTTATCTTACAGTGTTGTGGCACTTTCTCTGACTGATTTCAAGACTATTATTTACTTATAATGTAGATTGAATCAAGGTCACTGCTCAGATTCAACCTGTGATTAGTTTATGAACTATACGACTTTTGCATTCTAAAGATATCTTATAAGGGTATTATTGAAATCAAACTTAGATATGATTTTGTCTAACAATAAAGTATAACTATATCCAGCTCAAGATTGAACTTCAGGTACCTTCTCCTTCTTTTCTACTTTTGAAAGAATCGCAAAGAAAATGCTTTTGGCCCAAATCAAAGCCAACTACTCCTCGGGCGATGATATCTCTTCAGACGAGGAGACGCAGGAGACATCTGACTCGGAGGATGATCAGGCGGTCAAAAAAGGCAATAAGGATAATAAAACAGATGAAGGTAAGTCGGTTTTTTTAAGTAGCAAATTCTTTGCTTCCTGTCCGTGCATCTTTTTCATAAGCACATGTACTCCTATCCTATTTCAGTCGTTTTGCTTTATAGTGGAATTACATTTTTCTTTCCAACCAAAGTGGTGACGATTGTAAAGATGGCTCTTGTTGATTAATAAAAGGGAAATAATAGTTGATATCTCTGCTGCAGGGGAAGACTCTGCTGCAGGGGAAGACTTTGATACCGAATCTTCTGACGCCATGTCTGATGGGCCCACCTCCAAGCACCATCTTCTCCGCCACGGACTGACCTTGGATGACGGAGCGCCTGTTGATAAGGCTGGGGCAGAGAGTGAAGCAGGAGAGCCAAAGAGCAAGCAAAAAACCAGCAGAAAACTCCTAAACTGTAAGTCTGACCTTAGAAACGTAGCTGTCTGAACAGGAACTTCATACTTTGCTCTAACATCTGATATCGATGTCTGTCAAGCTGATAGTGAAAGTGATGCTGAGAGCAACGAGTCGGAGCAGGAGGACGCCGGGATGAGCGAGGAGCTGAGTCTGTCAGAGAACGAGGACGGTGACGACAAACTCAAAAGGTACATACGTTTCAGCTCCCATTGACACAAAGTGTAGCTCAAGGAGAGTGGTCAAGATTTTTGTATAACGTATTTAAGTCAACAGGCGTGGAATGAATCTATTTCAAAATAATAATATTGCTAACGAACATACACGACCAAGAAAAATACAATATACAATAAAAAGAGAAAACATTTGAACACTACATTGGAACTCAGAGAGGAAGTAATTCATTATCGACCAGCAATATTAATAATACTAATCCTAAAATAATAGTCATTAGATACGAGATAAATATTATTATAATATAGATCATTTACAGTAACGTATGGAAGCCTGTTTGCGCCACAGGAAAAAAAAATCAAAAAATGTCCTGTAAGTCATTATAATGACTTAGTTATCTCATTATATTGACTTAAGTCAATATAATGAGATAGCTAAGTCAATATAATGAGATAGTAAGTCAATATAATGAGATAACTAAGTCATTATAATGACTTACAGGATTTTGATTTGCAAACAGGCTTCCATAGTAATGCAATACATTTGAATGCTTTTAAAAAACATTTGCGCATGTTCCATATCATATTATGTTCCCACGTATTGTACATTTTGAAATTAGAATTATGGTAAAAATTATATTTCAGATTGTGCATGTTTACCCCTAGTGCACACCAACTAAGCAAGTTTAATGCATATTCCTGTTATAATAGCCAAGAGCATTAACAATCAAAATATGATGACACAAGCATTACAAATCAACACAATTTAACATTTAAATTACAAATCCCACTTCTTTTAGAGCACATTTTAAGCCGAATATTTAAATTCATGTGGCTGTGTAAAGGTTACGTACATTTTAATTCCTAATCCTCTTCTCTTTCCATCTCTAGAGGATCCAGTCAAAGGAAGGAGAGGCCTCATGAGAAGCAGGCAGTGCCCTGCATTTGGTTATCTGACTCCAACAGTGAAAAGGTAGCAGTTGACCTATAACTACCTTTATTATTCTTAAACTCCAGAGTTGTGTCTAACAGTCACATCTTTTGTTCTATACTTCTGTTTTTTTTCAGAGTGATAAAGAGGATGCAGGTGAGGAGAACAGCGACGGTAAAGGCACCCCCAAAGGACGCAAAAAGATTCGCAAAATCATCGATGATGTGAATCTCCGCGCTGAGACGCAGGAAGCCCTCAGAGAGGAAGAGGAGAGACGCAAACGTTTGGCAGAAAGGGAACAACAGATGAAGGACAGGAGAACGGTACTGAACACACAGCAGACCATTAAACTGCACTCTGTTAATGACCAATGGCTCTTTACAGCAGTTCATTTCTGCAGCAGGGCTTGCTCATTAGACTCTATGTCCCTGTTGATAAATGACATGTAGCTCAGTACAGAGCATTTATGTTGCTGAAAGGATCACTTTTATAGGATGTTTTATAGGTGTTGGGGTTTTCCTAAGACGAAATGCTGAATGTCATCATTGTATTTCAGATAACTATCCCAGATGATGATGATATCCCGTGTCCCATCACCATCAAGCTGATCCTGGATCAGGACAAGGAGAACAAAAATCCTCTCGTTCAGGTGCACAGGAACCTGGTGACGAGCCTGAAGCCTCACCAGGTGGATGGTTAGTTTGTGCTCTTTTCACTCGTACTGAGGAGGACAAGGTTTACTATTATGCACATGCATGCTGACAGCAATAACAGCATTAGATTAATACAGTTGAGTCTGATGCTATTTGCACTCGGGTGACTAAAGTGAACAATGCTTTTGGCATGAGGGGTTTATATAGCCACAACTGTTAAAAATGCCATTTTTAATAGTAACATTGGAATTATCAATCAATTAAGCAATGTATCTGTGTTACCTTGAAATCTTCGAGTTTTTCTTTTTCTCACATGACTCCATGGTGTACAAAAAGTCCCAAAATGCAAAAAAAAATCTAGATGAATTGAAGTAAACATCTACTATTCATATGTTTTTGGACTCTTTGTTCAGTGCTATGCCATGTGAAAAACAACCCATTATGTTAAAGAATTCACATAGTTGACACCAATGGTTGTTTTGGGGATTGAGAATACCTTTTTTAATGCTGATAAATATTGTGATTAACAATTTTTAGTGTCCCATTTATGTGTTAAGACAATGCTAACCGTGATCTCTTTACTCTCCAACCAAAGGCGTCCAGTTCATTTGGGACAGTTGTTGTGAGTCTGTGAAGAAGGCCAACTCTTCTCCTGGATCTGGCTGCATACTGGCACACTGCATGGGCCTTGGAAAAACTCTGCAGGTGAAGAAATACACACCCCCAATATTCTTCTTTGCTTTGACTTATCCAAGACGAATTACATATTGAATTACTTTAGGTATTGATTATAATTGTAGTTTGCTGCTGTTACATCACACACAAGTATTCTGTATTGACTGTGGTAAGTTGTCCATGCTTCATATTCATACCTGTGTTATTTTACAGACGGTAGCCTTCCTCCACACGGTGCTGCTGTCGGAGAACCTAAGATTCAGAACGGCCCTGGTCGTTTGTCCGCTCAATACCATCCTCAACTGGGTCAACGAGTTCAGTAAATGGCAAAAAAACTTGGGACAGGATAAATTAAAGGTGTGCAAACAATTAAATGGGCAATCCTAAATGTTGTGCTTGAGACATTTTATGCTTCACACTTGTAAAAATGTTACAGGTCACAGAACTGACGACAGTAAAGCATCCCCCAGAGCGAATCAGGGTTCTGCAGAGGTGGATGAGAGAGGGAGGCGTGATGATAATGGGCTATGAGATGTACCGCAACCTGTCTCTAGCCAAGAGAGATGACGAGGAGAGCAGGAAGGAGATAAAGAGCCTACTGGTGGATCCAGGTAGCGTGTTATTCAGTTATTCTTGTTTATGGGTCATTGTTTTTCTCATTGAAGCTGTTGAATCTGTAGCTTTTTTTGTCCTGTGTTGTCTTTTTATACAGGTCCAGACTTTGTGGTCTGTGACGAGGGACACATCTTGCGCAATGAAACTTCTAATATCTCCAAATCTATGAACGCCATCAAGACCCGACGGAGAGTGGTGCTAACTGGCACTCCACTACAGAACAACCTGAATGAGTGTAAGTCTGCACAACTGCATCAAATTACATAATGCCATACTTTCACAATATGATTGAAGGTATACTTTATCTATGATAATGGGGTTAATTGTTGAAGTCGCCCGCTTTCTAATATAATTTGAAGTCATGTGCAATTTCAATGTAGTAATCCGTGACCGTGGAGAGTGGAGGTTCGTTTCTCAGTGGATTTGTCATCTATGAAGGGTTTAAAAAAAAAAAAAGAGCCCCCATGCCCCTCGCAAAAATACGGGCAACATTTTAGAGCCCTAAATCCAAAATGGCTGCCATCACCGTAGGTTGAACATGAGCTTTTCAATGATTTGGCCTACAATGTTGTTCAATACTAGGGCCGGGACTCGATTAAAAAAATTAATCTAATTAATTACAGGCTTTGTAATTAATTAATCGCAATTAATCGCATTTTTTATCACATATAAATATTTGACCTGAGAACAGTGAGAAGCAATTTTTTTCACATGGATTTTAGTATACCATTGAATAATGACTGAATACATAAGCGTAAGCAACAAAACATTGTTTATTTTTTTCAAGGATGTACTTAACCAAGACCAACAGAAAAGTGCAATTTTTGCCATAAAGTGTAGCAATAGCATATTTAGGAATATAGTACATTTCAGAGATTCAGGTAGCCTATAGGTAGGTAGACCTTCTGTAAACTATAACACTTTGTTTTTTTAAGTAAAAGACAATACTTTCAAGTACATTCAGAACATTGGAAACCCTGACTATTAGAAAGCATCTCTCTGTTGCTTCAGAGGCCATAACAGACTTTGTTGATTTACCAACAGTTGATTTAAAAATCTAATCAATTTCAGTCCAACTCTCTCAATAACCTTGGCCAAAACAATAAACAGTTCAACATAAAGTGCCAGTTGCACCAACAACGTAATAAACAGTTCAACATAAAGTGTACCATTTAAAATAAAATAAAAAAGTGCCAGTGATTGACCTCAATCCCTCCTATTCTTCCAATATCCTGATGAAAAATAAAATCTCGCTGTTGCATAGGCCACTGTTTGATCAACGCGAATTGGGTGTGGGTCCTTGTACTCCGAGTCGGGCTAACGTCCACGCTAACTTGAGGCTTGATGTGCTGCGGCGATATGCGAATTCCTTTTTGCATAATTTGCAAACAACCGTGCTCTTATTGACGCTTCCATCCGTCCGTTTTTTAAAACAAAATGTCCCAT
>NW_011342737.1:10159-10742 GCF_000735185.1 Notothenia coriiceps | reverse complement strand
GATCACATATAAATATTTGACCTGAGAACAGTGAGAAGCAATTTTTTCACGTTGGATTTTAGTATACCATTGAATAATGACTGAATACATAAGCTTAAGCAACAAAACATTGTTTATTTTTTTCAAGGCTATACTTAACAAAGACCAACAGAAAAGTGCAATTTTTGCCATAAAGTGTAGCAATAGCATATTTAGGAATATAGTACATTTCAGAGATTCAGGTAGCCTATAGGTAGATGGACCTCCTGTAAACTATAACACTTTGTTTTTTAAGTATAACACAATACTTTCAAGTACATTCAGAACATTGGAAACCCTGACTATTAGAAAACATCTCTCTGTTGCTTCAGAGGCCATAACAGACGTTGTTGATTTACCAACAGTTGATTTAAAAAATCTAATCAATTTCAGTCCAACTCTCTCAATAACCTTGGCCAAAACAATAAACAGTTCAACATAAAGTGCCAGTTGCACCAACAACGTAATAAATAGTTCAACATAAAGTGTACCATTTAAAATAAAATAATATTCTTTCAATATCCTGATGAAAAATAAAATCTCTCTGTTGCNTTTCAAGTACATT
>NW_011342737.1:1886-10129 GCF_000735185.1 Notothenia coriiceps | reverse complement strand
GAAAACATCTCTCTGTTGCTTCAGAGGCCATAACAGACGTTGTTGATTTACCAACAGTTGATTTAAAAAATCTAATCAATTTCAGTCCAACTCTCTCAATAACCTTGGCAAAAACAATAAACAGTTCAACATAAAGTGCCAGTTGCACCAACAACGTAATAAATAGTTCAACATAAAGTGTACTGTACCATTTAAAATAAAATAAAAAAGTGCCAGTGATTGACCTCAATCCCTCCTATTCTTCCAATATCCTGATGAAAAATAAAATCTCTCTGTTGCATAGGCCACTGTTTGATCAACGCGAATTGGGTGTGGGTCCTTGTACTCCGAGTCGGGCTAACGTCCACGCTAGCTTCCACGCTAGCTGCTATAGGTTTTGCATTGAGGTGATACTTGAGGCTTGATGTGCTGCGGTGATACGCAAATTCCTTTTTGCATAATTTGCAAACAACCGTGCTCTTATCGATGCTTCCATCCGTCCGTTTTTTAAAACAAAATGTCCCATCCACGGGGCCAACCAAAGCGGTCTCATCAGCTTGTTCGTTCATGTTTGACTATTGTTCACTGTGGTTTGTTGTTGTTTGAAGTCATGAGCGTTAGTTGGTGCTCCAGTATAATCGGTACCCCTGAAACTCATCCAGTGAGAAACGTTCCGCGGTGCAAAAATAAGTGCGATTAAAATGCGTTAATTTTTGTGTAATTAATTAATCTTAATTAACGCGTTAAAGTCCCGGCCCTATTCAATACATGATTTCTGGTACTTTTTGGGTCGAGGAATTCATATTTGATGTTGTTTTGATGATTTGACCTATTTTTGACCTTCAAATCCAAGATGGCCACCGATTTTTCCCCAAAGGTCGATATAATGCCTTTTCCTAAAATGGTATCATTATTTTACATATAAAGTACCAACGAGGCTACTCCCTAAATTCATCACCCTGAATTTAGGATATTCATAAACTAAACCTGCAGTACTTGTGAGGAAATTAGGTGTAGGCCTCACATTTTGACGGATATTTTGTTTCGAAAATCTTCCTATTGATACACAATATTTTGTTCCCAACAGACCACTGCATGGTGAATTTCATCAAGAAGAATCTGCTGGGCTCACTGGGCGAATTCAGAAACCGCTTCATCAACCCCATACAGAACGGCCAGTGTGCGGACTCCACGTCACGAGACGTCCGCATCATGAAGAAGCGAGCGCACGTGCTTCATGCAATGTTGGCTGGATGTGTGCAGGTAAAAAAAGAAATACAGCAACGTGCACACTGTCTGTATATGTACACATTCAGTTTTGCTTAGTTTTCCAGCTCTCACAACGTGTTCATCTTTTTTTTTCAGAGAAGAGATTACTCAGAGTTGACTCAGTTTCTGCCTCCCAAACACGAGTACGTGCTGGCTGTGAGGCTCTCCCCACATCAGTACAGGTTGTACCGCTACTACCTCGACAACATCACTGGTGAGAATCTGTCGCTACATTTGAACTTGATCAGTGATTACAGCTCAAGAAAAATCGAATTGTGAACATTGGAATTATGTTTGTTTTTCCAGCTATGGGTTCCTCGAAGAACAGAGTGAATGTGAAGGTGGGAGCAAATCTGTTCAAGGACTTTCAGGTGCTCAGCCGCATCTGGACCCACCCCTGGTGCATTCAGCTGAACCACATCAGCAAAATAAAGAAGGTTAAAAAAAAATCACTCATGTCATGTTGTGTAAAATAATGTTAAGGGGTTCAAATCTTAATAAACTGGATTTTCATTACAGGGATATCTTCTAAATAAGAATACAAATGAATCAGCAGAACAGCGGAGAAATGAAGAGCGTGCTGTGGCTGAGAGGTAAGACTACGCATGCTTTAATAAAGTCTTATCACATGGTTTATGAACGTCTTTAGATATTGTGACTGATTGTGATGATGTGCCTTTTAAAGCCATGCTCAGTAGCAAATGATTTACTGATGTAAATCTAAATTGATAAATAAGCAAAAGCTTCCAAAAAAAAGATATGTAGAATGGTCAGACAATGCATCAACTTAAAACCAAAATGTGAAAGGAAATCATTTGGGACCTTTTGAAGTGTGCTGCTTTGCTTAAACAGCAGCTCTCAAGTTTATTTTATGATGTATATTTGATTGATTTACCTTAATACACAATGTTTGCCTGTTGTAGTGCACTCAGAGCGATCAAAGGGCCAGGAGGGAACAGCGAGGCCGGCCCTACAGCGGGTGTTGCTGGTGTGTCCACAACTGCTCCAGCACTGGAAGGTAAAAAAGCTACATTTTTAACAAGTACTCCACCCTTGTGGTTTTCACACCAACCATCAGCTCTAGGTGGTCCGACACAAGATGAGCCATGGTTCAAAGGCATGGTGACTGAAGAGGACGCTAAAGTCATGGAGCTCTCGGGGAAGCTGGTGCTCTTGTTTGAGATCCTCAGAATGGCTGAAGACCTTGGGGATAAAGTGTACGTGTCTTTTCTAATTTAAAGCTAATTCATCTCCGAAATAACTGTATCTAGACTGCTCCTCATAACTAACCAAACCCATTTCTTGAATCTTTAGGCTTGTTTTCAGTCAGTCATTGATCTCGTTGGACCTTATTGAGGACTTCCTGAAAGATTCTCACAATGCCAGAAACTCATCAGCATTCAAAGGTATTCTGTTTATGTCAAAAAAAAATTGTTTATTTAGGAAACGTCCTTCTTGATGGTACTTAACCTTTATTCCGTTCTTCATTGTTCTCACAGCGGGCAGCTGGATTAAAAACATTGATTACTATCGTCTTGACGGTTCCACCAGTGCTTTGTTAAGGAAGAAATGGGCTGATAAGTTCAACAATGACACCAATGATCGGTACAGATTATCCCACTGTTATTGCAATCTTTCTTTATTTTATTAAACTTAAATAAGAATATTTAAAAAGTTTCTCTTCCGATTGTATTTTATTGATATTTATTTCAGTGGCCGATTGTTTCTCATTTCAACGAGAGCCGGCTCACTTGGCATCAACCTCGTCGCTGCGAACCGGGTCATCATCTTCGACGCCTCATGGAATCCCTCGTATGACATACAGAGCATTTACAGGGTCTACCGCTTCGGTCAGCTCAAACAGGTGTTTGTGTACCGCTTCCTGGCTCAGGTAGGCTCACTGGTCTTTGTTTAAATATAAAAGTTACGGTTTTGATAAACGTAGGTGGACATTTGTTTAGTCTAGTTATTAACTGGTGTGACTATTTAACAAAGTCACTGCAACATTTAAAATACATTTACTGTCAACCCTGAATTACTGAAGGAATGCTTCATTTGAGTTTTGTCTCAGGTTGTCTCCTTCTTTTTCTAATTTTCCATTGTTTTTCCCTCTTCTTTAAAGGTTATATTATACAAGTTTTACAAAGCATGAATTTTGCCAGGACTACAGCTATCACCTGATAACAAAAAATAACCAAGTTAGAGTAGCATTGGATGTTTTTGGGTCCAAATGTTTAGTGTCTTGAGCTGAACTGTCAGATACATTTAGGGATCATATGAGCAAAGAGGCTCTGCTGCTACATACATTTGTTAAATGTGTGTAGCACAAAGTTCTTACTTTGACCTTATATTTGCGTTAATTGAGAAATACAGGAATGGTTAATGTTTTTTGTGATCAGTGCTCAAAGCAATGTCTTATGGACACAGATCTCTTAGAGCTACTGTGTTTCACTTCCTAAAACATTTCAGTCCCGTTAATGATGACGGTCATTTTATCTTCAGGGCACCATGGAGGAGAAGATCTATGATCGTCAGGTGACCAAGCAGTCTTTGTCCTATCGAGTGGTGGATCAGCAGCAGATCAAGAGGCACTACACTCTGTTTGAACTGACTGAACTTTACACATTCGAGCCGGACCTGCTGGACCACCCAAACTCTAAAAAAAGCAAAAGAAGCACCTCTGTTTTGCCAAAGGTGACTGTTTTATTTTCAGGTTCTGTAAGCTAAAATCATACTCAGCTGTCTGACAATGGCGTACAGGATGAATGTGCAGTATTGAGTGACTTTTTGTGTCTGATTCTCAGGATAAGGTCCTGACACAGCTGTTACAAACCTCTAAAGACCACATAGTTTCTTTCCACGAGCATGAATCTCTGCTGGACCATAAACAAGATGAGGAGCTCAGTGAGGCAGAACGCAAAGATGCGTGGGCCGAGTACGAGGCCGAGGTAAAGAGCAACTCACTGCAAAGCATTAAATATCCTGTCCTGGGCTCTGTTTAGTGAAACTGAATGCGCTTGTCTATGGGGTTCTTTACATAAAAAATGGTGTGCTGACTATATGTAAATCTGTCTTCCAGTCTTCCAACCCTGCTGCCGCCATCACCCAGGACACCCTGCATGCGAAGACCAATGAACAGCTAGTGGTATACTTAAAGATAAAAAGCTTTTCTTAGAAGTGCTGCCGATGGTGTTTGTGTTTCATATAACACATGACATTTATAACTGTCTCCACAGGAGTTGCTGAACAAGACCAGAGCGGATACAAATGCGACATTCCTGTCCCTTCAGAGAATGACTACTCACACTGTGGAGGACTACATGTTACGAGTTGTGAGTGAATTTAAGGTCTCATTAATAAGGGGATTTAAAATGAGGGTCCATTTCTTTCAAAGTAACTACACTGCTCAAAGAAATGTTTAACGAACACTTTGAAAACACATCAGATCTCAATGGGAAAATAAATCATGCTGGATATCTATACTGATATGGACTGGGTAATGTGTTAGGAACGAAAGAATGCCACATCATTTGCTGGACATGAAAATGATCAACCGACAGAGGGCTGAATTCAAAGACACTCCACAAATCAAAGTAGAAAATTGATGCGGCAGGGTAGTAATTCCATTGCAAAAACTCAAAATGGACCAGGGCATCCCTGAGCTCCTGGACAGTCTCAGGTGCAATCTGGCAGCTTCGTTTTGACCGAAACGTAATGTCCCACAGGCGTTATATTGGATTTAGGTCAGTTCCTAAATTCCTTCCTCCTCCAGGAAATTTCTGCATACTCTCGCCACATTGTCGTGCACCAGAAGGAACCCAGGACTCACTGCACCAGCGTAGGGTCTGACAATGGGTCCAAGGATCCTGATACCTAATGGCAGTCAGGGTGCTGTTGTCTAGCCTGTAGAGGTCTGTGCGTCCCTCCATGGATAGACCATCACTGAACCACAACCAAACTGGTTATGCTAAACAATGTTACAGGCATCATAACGTTCTCCACGGCTTCTCCAGACCCTTTCACGTCTGTCACGTGCTCAGGGGGAACCAGCTCTCATCTGTGAAAAGCACAGGGTGCCTGTCAATTCTGGGGTTCTGTTGAGCTCCACGTCGGGCCCCCAGGCCATCCTCATGAAGTCTGTTTCTGATTGGTCGGACACATTCACACCAGATCATTTTGTATGACTCATCCTGTTCCTCCTTGCACAAAGGAGCAGATACCTGTCCTGCTGATGGGTTGAGGCGCTTCTACGGCCCTGTCCAGCTCTCCTACAGTACCTGCTTGTCTCCTGGAATCTATTCCATACGCTTGAGACTGTGCTGGGTGACACAGCAAACCTTCTGGCAATGTCACGTATTGATGTGCAACCTCTATAGGGTCAAGGTATCGCCTCATGCTAGCAGTAGTGACACTGACCCTAGCGGCTAGCCAAATGCAAAACTAGTGGAAAACAGTCAGAAAAGATGAGGAAGTGGCCTCCACCTGGAAAACCATTCCTGTTGTGGGGGTTGTCTCATTGCTGCCCCTCTAGTGCAACTGTTGTTCATTTCATTAACACCAAAGCAGCTGAAACTGATTAACAACCCCCTCTTCTACTTAACTGACCAGAACAATATCCCAGAAGTGTAATTGACTTAATGCTATACTCTGATTAAAAAGTGTTCCATACATTTTTTTGAGCAGTGTAGTAACCAGGTGTGTCTACATTTCATCCTCCAAAAAACGTAAAGATGAAAACAAAGATAACTAAAGCTGGGATTTATTCATATTAAATACAATTGTTTTACTAACAAGTACTAATACAAATAGTAGAGCATGGAAAAAGCACAGATTTGGATCCACTCCAAAATGTAATGGGTTCTTCCTTGGCCCAAGATACACCATTTCAACAAGCCCCATGAAATTGAGGGCAGTTGTTGGTTGGTCATCCTGCTGACAGACAGACAAAGCCTGGTTGAGGTGCTTAAAGAGCTTACAAAATGAAGGACAACACTGTTCTTATTAGGATAATATATACTATTATTAATGGGAAATCATTTGTCATTAATGACAATATGCCCGCTGTATTTATAAATCGTGATTTATTACAACTTTCCATGCTCGTTTCCGATGTTACACGACCGCTCCGGACCAAACAGCTTTCGCCGGTTAGTGACGTCACGCACGTCACGAGTAGAACACTTTTTGAATAATACACTAACTATATGGCTGATGTCGGACTCTGGCTCGGATATTTCGACAGCATCGAGTGACAGTGAGTCGTCAATAGACTCGGTGCACTTTCAAGAAGAGGAGGATTTTATTGAAGAGGATGCCGGTGTGGTGGAATCAGATCATGCGGGCGAGTCTAACGTGGTGGAACCATACCAGTTTGAGCCACAGTATTCAAGTAGCGGTAGAGATACAGACGGGAGCGAAAATGGGGACGATGATCCTGTCCGGTGCGGCAACAGAACACAGACTGGTAAACATTTGACTTTAATTCATAGAGATTCTCAATAAATAGTAAATAAATAATAATAAATAGCAGGCACACTTGGCTCAGGCAACAGAACACAGACTGCTATACATTTGATTATAATTCATAGAGATGTTCATAAAATAGTAAATAAATAATAATGACTGCTGAAAAAACCAGCTTAGATAAATGTAGCTGGTCAGGCTGTTGTAAATTGAACAGCCAGTAGATATTAGGCTGGAATGGTTGGCTGGAGAGGGATTTTGGACACTTTAGCTGGCCGGGATGGCTGGTTTATCCATCTATCACCAGCTTATGTTTAATAATAGTATTAAATATAACATGCTGGAAGCTTACCAGGATTCCAGGTGACCAGCACACATTAAATACTGGTATGATTATTTAAACAAGAGAACATAAATATATAACAAAGATTGATTGTGTCATGTATTCTGGTATCTACCAAAATAAAGACATTGTATAGTGTTCATAACAGTATTTTTATTTAATCAGTAGGCAGCGGCCCGCCGCCCCGCCCGCCGCCGCGGCCCCCGCCCGGCGGGCGGGCGACCCCGCGCCCCGGCGGCCGGCCCGGCCGCCCGCCACCGCCCGGGCGGCCCCCCGGCCGGCGGCGCCGGCGCCGCCGTAATTGGACGGGGCTCGTCAATCCAAACGTCCGAATTCTCTAGTTTGAGTCACTTTCCGTGGGCGGACGACTGGTTTAGTCTCGAGTCACACGCCTCAAATTCGCTAGTTCAGTCGTAAAAAATCTTTCCCTTATGTCAAATTTAACGGCAAACGTTCTTTCTCAATTTCAAATTGAAGAATATATAACGATTAATATAATCAACAGAAGTAAAGTCCTTCATACTGCGACGCGACAGTCCATGCGAACAGGTACAACACTAACCAGCTTACGAGGTTTATGGTGGGGAAAAGTACACTTGCGCGTGGATTGATCTAATCCTGTGCCGACCGAACTCGCTAGGTGAACTATTGGCGCAGCATCATGTCAAAATCTCTCGCGCATACAAAACCTAATCCGCCGGTTGGTCGATTGAGTTTATATAGGTCCAATACCACCTTGTCGAAGCATCATGTCCGGAGACTGGGATACCTGAGCCTGTGATCAAGATGTTCCGAATAATCTCCATTCTCACCATCCTCTCCTCACCTCAATAGAGAACCATAAATCCTACGTTCGCTGTTTTCCACTAGTCTACGATTATTACTAGGCCTAAGTAAACTTATAACTAACAGACGGTTATGGGCTAGGACTAGGCTAATAAGATTAAAGGGTCTATTATGTCGACGTGGCACATGTGATCGAGGTTAAACCAAAAACGGTAACATTAAAGTGGTATTCGTTAACAACTGACATTGCAGATACGGTTTGGTTCAAACATTAAACATTACATAACAAGTTATAAATCTATAGTATATAAATAAAACTACACATCCAACTAAACGTCCAAACCAACAATAAACATATTAATAACATTAACAATGGCACATAAAATAATATAATTGATCGATA
>NW_011342737.1:0-1841 GCF_000735185.1 Notothenia coriiceps | reverse complement strand
CCAGATTAAAAAACATTTTTCTGATGCCCTAATTTGATTAAAGGGGACCTATCATGCTATATTTGAATAATATAGTGTAGGACCAAAGGCATGTTTATACTTTTTATTTTTCGAAATACCAAACTTCTGCTCAATTGAACACTGTCTTTGCATCATGGGCTGATTCTGTGAGAACAGCACCATCTACAGGCCTGGCATATGTACTACAGCGTCTCCAGCGCTTTCCAACGGCAATGTCCGTGGCTGTCTCCTCCTCAGGCCCGGACTGGCCATCGGGAGGACCGGGAGGTTTCCCGACGGCCTGGCCTTTTAAGTGGCCGGAGGATTTTTTTTTTGTATGTATTGTGAACGCAACGCTGCGCAAATGTGGGTCTGACTCTGCCTCACAGAGGGTGACTGGCTGTCTACATGNNNNATTATAAATATGTTTTTTTCAACCAACTATTTATATAAGTATATAAGAAACTGGAAAATCTCACTATTTACAATATTGAACATCTGAACTTTCAACCAACTCTTCATTATAAATGTCAAGACAGTGTCAAGGTCTTTGTCTGTCTTCCAAAACAGTGGGTCTGGCTGCTGTGAAGATGGGGGTGATGGTGCATTGGCTGCTGTGTAGGTGGGGGGTACAAGTGCTATACGAGACCTCCACGAGACCTCCTTGCTGGCTGGGTTGAAGGTGATGGCTGTGGTGGAGCCTTTGTGCTGAGGTGTATCTTGACCTGGTGGCAGCCGCAGATGGAGGTGGTTGGCCATCGGGAGGACCGGGAGGCTTCCCGATGGCCTGGCCTGTTAAGTGGGCTGCTGGCCTGAGGAATTTTTTTTTGTATGTATTGTGAACGCAACGCTGCGCAAATGTGGGTCTGACTCTGCCTCACAGAGGGTGACTGGCTGTCTACATGATGTGGCCTGCCGACATGGCCACTTTCATACAGATCATACACTAATGCCCTCGATTGGTCTATGTGTGTCATTCAAGCTCGGGAGGGTGTGTATGTGTGGCGCAAGCAAGCGAGAGAGAAAGCGCGCGCACCGGTTACGTGTAGGCTATTGTTTTTATTAGCATCTGGTGCTAGCTAGCTGCACTAATGGATATAATGAGCTGTCAACAAGGTGGAGGAGAGTCCTCTCCTGTCAGACTGAGAGACTGATAACTACAGCTCAGGTGAGGTAAAGGACTCTCTGAGTGTTTAGATAGTTAACTTAGTCTAAGTTCTCAGTGGGTCTCAAACGGTTTGGTCACCATTTATGTAAACACATATTTCCATTTGAAGGGGGAGTGATTAGTAACATATGCATGAATAATACAAATTGTTTTTAACTAGCTGAAAAAAGGTAAGATAAACTTTAAAAACTTGTTGAGAGCTAAAACTAGTCTTTGCTGCTGCCTCAAAGAGGAGAAGGGGGATACGGGTGAGGCTGGTTCAGGAGCCCAGACAAACCACAACCATAAATGAACCAAAAACAAATAAACAAGTTTCAATGTTTTTTCATATTGGATATGGGATGTTATTGGTTATAGCCATGTACTTATGATTTTATGATTATTTAAATGTGTGCAGTTCTGTTTCATATGGGTGTAGACTCTTTATTTCCCCCTCAAAGTGCACCAGATTGATGCATTTAAGTCAACATTTAAAATAAATCTTACCGGGGGAATATGCCCAATCCGGATTGGATTTGAGTCCACCTCACTTAAATATGCTCACATGGATAGGTTCCTAAAGAGATTTGCACATTTTTTAAAATGGTAACCCATCTCCATATGTTATTTTTGGGTAGTAGATTTAAACTAGAGGGCCATCACTATGGGCAGCAACGCTGTAAATATTGACAAA
>NW_011342736.1:109083-118600 GCF_000735185.1 Notothenia coriiceps | reverse complement strand
GGCTTACACACACACACACACACACACACACACACACACACACACACACACACACACACACACACACACACACACACACACACACACACACACACACACACACACAGAGAAGTTGTAAGAGGAAACACATTAAACTGTAAATAGCAATTTAGAAAATGTTTCTACATCCATGGTATTGTTCATGTATATAAATCCAGTGAAATGATAGTGAAATAAAGTATAACTGTAATGAAAATACCATTATCTTGTCTTACATAGTTTTTTTTTGCCTTTCATCTGATCAACAAGGTTCATGATTCTTTGTCTAGGCTCTAAATTAAAGCTACACCAGAATCTAATCATAAAAACACCTCGTTGATATTAAGCTGTGCCGGATTTTCCACAACATCTCTTCATTTCCTCCGTCTTCCTGATTATTAAGGTGGTTTAAAAAAATACAATCAATAAGAACCAATTGCTCTCATCTGGATTCATCAGCTTTTGTCACTCTACTTCAGAGAATGACACCAGGTGATTACCACCCACTAGAGTGCCGAATCAATTCCCATGACCTTGTGTTCCTCCTTAACAAAACAAACGTCTACATAATATGAGCAAAAAGGACATATCTGAAGTTCCCTTTATCATTTAAACGCTTGTTTTTCCACAATGAATCAAGGTTAAAGGTAGGGTAGGTAAGAATGGAGAAACCAGCTCGAGTGCGCAAGAATTTGAAAATACACAGCCGGAAGAAATCTGCCTCTTCCTTCAGACTTCCTTACAGAGCCCCTCCTCCAACACACACGAACGCGCACATGACCAATGAGGGCACGAGATAAATGTGTGCACAGATGGAAGGCTGACAGGCAGGTAGGCCATCCAGTTATTTTAGCCGGGCCGGTGAAAATGATTGGTCGTGGTCTTCACAGTACTACAGCTTCCACAGATGAACTTTTTTTTCATGGATTCATTGCTATCGGGATGTTAAGAGCATTCCATGGAATATAACAAAAAATGTTTCTGAAGTGAATTACCTACCCCACCTTTAAGCTTTATTCAGATATTGAGGATTCTCACAATGAATACAGGATTAATGTTTATTCTCACTTATTCTTCAACCGTCAAATAAATGTATATTGACTGGCTTTATCCATATATATATATATATTTATATATTGATAAAGACCTTAATTTTCCAAATTTGCACATTTAAGTTCACCGACCACCTTAGGAACATCCTTTCTAATATTCTAAGGGTAATTCATTCGGATCAATACAGCTCATCGATACTGAATAGTTCTATCTAAAATCTAAATAAATGATTGTCGCTGAAAGTTGCCAACCCCCCCTTCCTGTTCTACTACTCTTTATGTCCTGCAGTTTCAAATTCTGTATTAAAGAAAACCGTTAGCCTTGAAAATATATTATTCTGCTGCTGCTGCTGTACCTGCACATTATTTATGTGTTCAATGCATTTGTATGCAGCTCTGAATGATAAGGTGTCCATCTCAGGAAATGGATGACTGACATGCATTTAAATATAAGCTTATAAACTTCTTGAATAAACCAGCTTAAGTCTGATTTAATATCAAAGCAGCTTCAAAGATGGCTCCCTGGAATTGATGCACAACTGCTCTGTTAACACAGCATAAAAACAACTGTTAGAAAAAGCTTATGGATTCATCTCATGCTTCCTAAACTTAGCTATGAGTCGTTTATTTAATTAGGATATGTAGGTTTTCAAAGCTTCTACTTTTGGTAAGAGACTCTAGGTTCTCTATGCTGCTCTCATGTAATAAATGTGATATTGGAGGGTATTTGGTGTGGCTTTGGTCAAGTCTTTACCCATTTATTTTGATCTAACATATCAGAATTGTTTTTGGAAAAAAGCCCGAAGTCTCAGATCTTACTGCAACATCTTCAAATTGCTAGCTGCATATTTGAAGTTGTTCAAGGGCATCCCAACAGGAGTGTGTGAGGCAGACTTTCTTAGATGTGTAGTCTCAAATTTCACAAGTTCACCAAGGCCTCAAAGATAGCCTTTTATCTTTTGTTTGACCTTTTTGTACAACCCTCCGCCTGAGTCCCTCTACGATTGGCTAGTATCACGATGTTGCGCCTTGCAAACACCTAAGGACACACACATCACATATTCCTCACACACACATTTTCTGATCCATTGAACAATGTAACTCCTCTAGTGTTCCTCTGCCAGAAGCACTCATCAGCAGCTCTGAACTGCAGCTTTCAAAGCCACCCGATGGCCTCACAAGACTAAAGTGTACCTCCTCAGTATTGATTCTTAAGGAGTCAGACTCTGAGTCATGCAGAGAGAAAGTGCTGATAGTCAGTGTCATTTAGTTTCCTCTGGGAAGGAGAGGGATCCGTTCAAATGTTTCCTGACATTTGAAAAAGGAAAGTGCACACACTGAATAGCCTGACTGCCTTTGTAGGGCTCTGGTGTTAAAACACCCAGGAGCAAGACTGTCACCATTCCCAAATCAACCTCTGCAATGAAAAGACTGCTAATGATAATTGTAGGCTCGTAAACCACATCTAAATGTGTCTGTAAACAAGGTCGTTGTTGTTGTTGTTGGATAATTATATGACATTAAATAACAGTCAACAATGACCTAGACTGAAATCACAACAGGAATGATTGGGATTTACAACGTATCAAAAACTCTTTGACCACAGAGTCCTTTTACTTCCTGCAGTATCTTGAATTTGGCTTTGGATTTATAGCTGAGTATTGTACAGCATATATTAAGACAACATATTGATAATCAATAAATGTTTTAGGTCATTAATCAAGCTAAACATTTAGCAGCCTCTCAATTACGAAGATGTCTGATTTTCTGTCAAGCTATATTTGTGACTTCTGGTCAAACATAAGCACTTTTGTAATATGTTATAGACCATATGATTAATTTAAGAACCTACTAAATAATAGTTGAATCAGTGAAAGCATAAGAAATCTTAATGAGATGTTCTTGATTTTTATTTTTATTTTTTGAAATATTGAGTCCCCCTGTGGCTCTAGCTCAGAGGGTTTGAACAATAGTTGTATTTTGGACATCTTGACCCACGAAAGGACATGCAGTGTCACTTGCTGTGAGCCTCAAGTGACATGATATCGACTGGCAGCTTCATTTGGTGTTTTTAACTCCATGATGTTATGACCCTCAAGCAGGCAGTACCGTGTGTGTGTGTGTGTGTGTGTGTGTGTGTGTGTGTGTGTGTGTGTGTGTGTGTGTGTGTGTGTGTGTGTGTGTGTGTGTGTGTGTGTGTGTGTGTGTGTGTGTGTGTGTGTGTGGTCTGACCTGACTGTGACCTCAGTCCTTCTTTTGACCTTTTCTGTCACAATGTAGCAGCTCTGATACTTGTAAATTGAGCTGCTAATACTTGTGTGTGTGCATACTGGTGGATGATCAATGATATGCTGAGATTGAGATGAATGTTAACAGGTGTGTGTTTGTTGTGTGACAGGCCGCTGCGGGGAACATCATCAACATGTTGTGGCAGCTGATGGAGAACGGTCTGGAGGAGCTGAAACTCCTACAGACGGTCCTGGTGCTGCTCACCACCAACACAGTGGTACACGATGAAGTACTTTCTAAGGTACAACAACAACACACTCCTTTATTGCACCAGCTTTTAGTATATACATACATCCTACTTCCTTTTAGTGTGGACTTTATCCTTATAGCCAAGTGTAGTGAGTCATCTTCCATCTATTATTGAACTGCAGCTGTAATGTTTTATCATACCTATAAATACATATATTGATGGTGTCCTTGCACCAGATCTGGCAGCATCATCGTAGAACATTGCCAAATTATATTTTAACACTACTTTTGTTCAATTTCACAGCATACCAACATATTTCCAACTCTTAAGTCTCACCTACTGAAACCAGATCAATCTTTGTAACCTGTAATGGCTTAAATATATTCTTAGCATGTTGTTACCCGTTCTGTTGATGGACCACACCTGTAGCAGTAATTCTATTTACTTCATACCATGTATTTGTATTCACATGCTGCATAATGTGTGTGTGTGTTTGTCCCTCTCCAGGCCATTGTGCTGTGTTTCCGTCTTCACTTCACCAAGGACAACATCACCAACAACACGGCGGCCGCCACCGTCAGGCAGGTGGTCACCGTGGTCTTTGAGAGGATGGTGGCTGAGGACGAGCGCTACCAAGGTGAGAGGGCACTGGTTCCTACTGTAGGAACATTAAGAGTTCACATAGTAGGAAGGAAGTAGAAATGTTAATGGGATGCACCATTCTTACAGAGAAGACATTGTGCTCTCATGTGGAGGTGTCTACGTAGGGAGTGCCGATTGGTATCCAGGTTATATGTATGATTGATGGAAGGTCAGGGTCAAAGCTTATTAATCAGTGATTGATTCATTGTAACATCCAGTCTTAGTTTATTGTAATTTTCTTATTGTTGTAATGGTAAGATAAAAAAATGCGAACAATAGAAAAAAAAAATGAAAGGAATTAAACCCTACTGTATGTTAACATAAAAAAACATCATCAAACAAACCATCAAGCACATAGAATAACTGTTATCACAACTTCACAAACACGCAAAAGCAATAGTTAAAGAAAAACAACTAGAAAATAAGAAATGAACAAAACTGAAGAAAAGCCCGGAAGGTTCAATCAAGATGATATTAGATTTTCTTTTCACGTGTTCTCAAATCTGGCAAGACTTTGTTTTTGTGAGCTCACACTTTTCTTGCTGATTCTTTAATTTGACATTTTTTCTGCCAAAAGAAGCTTAACAACTAATATATAACTTGTCACTCCTCCACAGGGATTGTAGAGCATCCTCCTCCTGTCCAGGGAAACACCAACCGGCGCTCTGTGAGCACGCTGAGGCCCAGTGCTAAGGATGCATACATGCTGTTCCAGGTACGTCCACCAGGGGGCGCCGCCCTTCTACACAGCTCTGTGTGCTCTTCAAGGGAGGAAACCTTTCTACCAAGTTGTTTTAGAAACATGCTTATGATCTTAGCTAGTGTTGGACGAGACCATAAATCAAAGTCGTTCTCAAAACTCTAAATAATTGATTGAAGCTTTGACGTTAAGTTTTAAAGAAATATACAAATTGTTAATTCCTTTCATCTTTGCAATGAAGGGAATCTTGCATTTTAAAAGGGATCCAAATGTCCCTTGTCGTCCTCACCCACGATGCACTTGTGTGTGATCATCTTTTCAGCAGAGCTCAGTGACAGCACTGTTTCATCCTCTGTGATGTGTGTAGCATATAATAAAACTCCATTGTTTAACCCTGCTGTTCTCCTCCCTGCAGGACTTGTGTCAGCTGGTGAATGCCGACGCCCCCTACTGGCTGGTGGGGATGACAGAGATGACCCGGACCTTCGGCCTGGAGCTGCTGGAGTCTGTTCTTAATGATTTCCCCGGGGTATTCCTACAGGTACATGCACTGATGGACACTTATCAGATAAATAAATTAAGATAGCTCTTATATAAAACCCAAGGAAACGCACGTTACAAATAATGACCTTGATTTCTTTTGTGATTTTTGTTCATATTTATAATTTAAAGTGGACCTATCATGCTATATTTGAATAATATAGTGTAGGACCATACCTATATAAGGCATATTTATACTTTTTATTTTTCAAAATACCAAACAGATCATGCATTTTAGCCATTCCTCATTTCGCTCAATTTAACACTGTCTTTGCATCATGGGCTTATTCTGTGAGAACAGCACCATCTACAGGCCTGGCATATGTACTACAGCGTCTCCAGCGCTTTCCAACGGCAATGTCCGTGGCTGTCTCCTCCTGATTGGTGGAGTTGGTCCAATAGCCGTAGCGCCACTTCTGTGACGTCATAGAAGTGTTCAAATCTGGATCAGTCTGTATCAGATCCGTTGCAGCCCCTTTTTAAGAGATTTGGGTATGGAGGAAAATAGAGAGGGTTGTGTTTTCTGACACTTGGTGAGTTCCCTGGAACACCGGGGACACATATTCATGTATAAAAGACGTACAAAAGTGCATTTTGCATGATAGGTCACCTTTAAGTTATGTTGATAGTTTTCTTTTATGTTTTGCAAATTGTGGTGTTAATCTTGTGTTTGATGTTTTCTGGTTATAATTTGGGGGATATTCTATGATCTGAAAAATGTATCTCCAAACAATCTTTTTTTTTTACTTTTCACAAATCAAATGTGATATCAACCAAAATGCATTGAGTAAGATATTTTATCACAAGCATCAGTAAAGTAGTAAAGCACTGTCTTTTGATGGTCTGGTGAAACAATACAATTGAACAAGTACGTTGCTGCAACGTCATTTAGTGTCATTGTCCTTTCGGATTTCGATGCGTCACAGATGCATTTCTATTTAGGCTTTCCCCACTATATAGTTAGTTTGACTAACCCCCGCTAACCTGTCTGCCTCTTTTCCCCTACTCCCCCTCCTATCCGACTTGTAAAGCGACCTTGGGTTTCGTGAAAGGCGCTATATAAATATTATGTATTATTAATATTATGCATTATTATTATTATTATTAACATCACTGGATTCCTGTTTAGTTTTTCCGCCTGCGTTTATTATTGTATCTTAACATCAAAGATGCAGCTTAATGCAGTGAAGCCAACTCTCCTTAACAGTAGTGATCCTTAATGTTTCTACGCTTCACCTGATCCCAACATGCCCTATGTTTTGGGTAGTAGTGTGTAGTAATACCCTTCTCTTTCTCTCTCCGTTTCCTCCCCAGCACCAGGAGTTCAGCTTCCTCCTGAAGGAGCGAGTGTGTCCCCTCGTCATCAAGCTCTTCTCCCCCAACATCAAGTTCCGGCAGGGCAGCAGCTCCGCCTCACCGGCTCCTGTGGAGAAACCTTATTTCCCCATCTGCATGAGGCTGCTGCGCGTGGTCTCGGTCCTCATCAAGCACTTCTACAGCTTACTGGTAAGGGAGGGGTCTGCAGTGATGGTCCACCGGCCAGAACTGCTGTCTGACGGATGCTTTAGAGAACTGCTAATTGATCTGGTCTGATTAGCATTGGATTAGCGTAGTATTCGTTTTGTTTTAATTCTGCTTTAGGCACTTTAATGAGCTTAGCTGCATCCGAGCAATTAACCAATGCAGCTGTTTTTAATTAGTGATATGATATCATTTGAAATGGAAATTAGTTTTTCCCCCGTCTGTCAGGAGAGCTACAAAATAGCTTCATCAAAGCCTAAAGGGATTATGGGATTTAGCCAGATTCCAGTTACAGGACAAAGCTGGCCAAACATCTGTCCCAATCTGATGCTGTGTGTCTGTGCGTGTGTGTGTGTTTTATATAGGTGACAGAGTGTGAGATCTTCTTGTCTCTGCTGGTGAAGTTTCTGGATGGGGAGAAGCCACAGTGGCTGAGGGCGGTGGCTGTAGAGTCAGTCCATAGGCTCTGTGTGCAGCCACATCTACTACGGTAAGCAGCACTAAAGCTCCACTAAAACAACAGCACATTTTAATTAATGAGTTTCATAACTTTGAAGTGTTTCTTGAACTCATATTCCACAGCTGCATGGTGGGAAAAACGACTGGAGTTACTGTGTGCCTCAAACTGCTTGAGAATGGGTTATATCTCCTTTAGTTTAGTTGGCAGATAACTGCAGTGATGCATCTGCTCATAATAGCTCAATGTTTCCATAATTGCTGATTCATCTACCCCCTGATACAACTATAGAGCACGGACAAAACAAACCCCACTGTGGAACACACTCTCCACTACCATCCAAATAATATAATACATCATTATGTATGCATCCTCTTCTTGTAATACCTTTGCTTTCAACAAAATATTAAATACATGGAAAAATTGATTTTCCATCAGCATGATTCTTGGAATTAATGTTGGTCAGTGACGCGTGCAACTTGTGTTAACATCTTAGTATTATCACTCATAGGCCAATATTCACTGGTCTATGAGTTATCTACTCATTTATTTTCAATTATTTACTTCATCATCTGCGAGTATGAATTTATGTTTATTAGATTTTGAATAGAGACAAATTTCAACTTGTCTCTATTGTTGTTCATTCCTCCTAAAATGTAATTTTGGTGTATTGATTAGATCTAGTGTTGCGAGACATTACCATGAATCTATTTCATACTATTATTTTAAAAAAATGTGGGAGCTACCGGGAGGCTCGTCTAATTGAGCGAGTGTGTATGCACATTTATTGCAATCTATGTGCAGATAAATGTTGGGTTATGTATGTGATGGTGTGTGTGGTTGAAATTGTGTTACATGTATGTTTTAGTTCAGCTCTCATTTTGATAGGAAGTGAAAAAGAGATAACATTTAAATTGCCATCTTAATGTTGAATAAGTTACCAAGTAAAGGGTTTAAATTGGCTCATATAAATATATGTAGTCTAAGAAATAAAGTGTCTGAGATAGAGGAAATATTATCATGTGGTATTCATTTGTTAGCAATATCTGAAACTCACTTAGATGACACATTTAATGACGCTGCTGTGGATATTGATGGATATAAAATATTTAGACAGGAATGCATATGGAGGTGGGGTGGCAGTATACATTCAAAAGCAAATGCCAGCTAAAGTGAGATATGATTTGATGTCTGCTGATATTGAAGTACTTTGGTTGCAAATTAATTTACCTCACTTGAAACCTTTGTTGGTAGGATGTTGTTACAGACCTCCAAATGCAAACTTAATTTATTTTGACAAATTATGTGAAATGTTAGACAAAGTTTGTGATCTTGACAGAGAGATTTATTTTATCGGAGATTTAAATATGTTGCACTGTGCCCTTAAAAACAAGCTGCAGACAATAATTAATACATGTAACTTGGTACAAATGGTGACTAAACCTACTAGGATATGCATAAAGAAAGATGGGTCCAAAAGTGCAACTTGTATTGATCATATATTTACTAATTTTAGTCATGTATGTTCTCAGGCAATATCAATTCCAGTAGGGTGTTCTGATCATAATTTAATAATTATCGTGAGAAAGACAAAGGTGCAAAAAGCTGGACCAAAAGTAATTGTGAGGAGATCAAGGAAATATTTGAGTGAAGAGTCATTTATACAGGATGTTCAAAAGATATGTTGGAAACATGTTTTTGAGAAAGTCGATCCTGGATGATGCTCTTGATGTCTTTAATTTGTTATTTATGCAGGGGATTGATAAACATGCTCCACTTAGAAAACAGACTGTAAGGAACTTTAGAGCACCCTGGTTAGATGAGGAATTAAGGGATCTAATGAAACAAAGAGATGATGCAAAAAATGTAGCTCTCTCATCAAGTTATGAGTCAGATGGGCAAATTTATAGAAGGTTAAGGAATTATGTTACAGCATTAAATAAAAAGAGATAAAGGATGACAAGAAAAAACTGTGGAGTTTAGTGAATGGCATGATGGGCCGTAAGCCGAAATCCACCTCAACATATCTTGAGGTGGATGGGACATTTTTGACAAAACCAGTACAAATTGCTAATCATCTGAATGATTATTTTCTTGATAAAGTAAAA
>NW_011342736.1:104917-105165 GCF_000735185.1 Notothenia coriiceps | reverse complement strand
GTGTCAAACTCAATTTCATCGCGGGCCACATTAGCATTACGGTTGCTCTCTAAGGGCCACTTTACTTTAAGATTATATAAATATATAATATATATAAAATAATGTATTATATGACATGATTTCCTCTGCATTAGATTATTACCGGTTAGGGTAATAACTTAGTAATTAACTACGTCTGAAGGCAAAAGTCTAGGGCAAATAATTGCAAGTCTCTTCAGTGCGCATGTCACAAAATGAGATGCATTGTG